>NW_027040142.1:127500-167500 GCF_034236695.1 Oncorhynchus nerka
TGGAGTTTAAAGAGATAGAGGTAGAGACCAGGGTTACCCCCTAGACAACCTCTGGAGGAGTTTAAAGAGATAGAGGTAGAGACCAGGGTTACCCCCTAGACAACCTCTGAAGGAGTTTAAAGAGATAGAGGAGACCAGTGTTACCCCCTAGACAACCTCTGGAGGAGTTTAAAGAGATAGAGGTAGAGACCAGTGTTACCCCCTAGACAACCTCTGAAGGAGTTTAAAGAGATAGAGGAGACCAGTGTTACCCCTAGACAACCTCTGAAGGAGTTTAAAGAGATAGAGAGACCAGTGTTACCCCTAGACAACCTCTGAAGGAGTTTAAAGAGATAGAGGAGACCAGTGTTACCCCCTAGACAACCTCTGGAGGAGTTTAAAGAGATAGAGGTAGAGGAGACCAGTGTTACCCCTAGACAACCTCTGGAGGAGTTTAAAGAGATAGAGGTAGAGGGAGACTAGTGTTACCCCCTAGACAACCTCTGAAGGAGTTTAAAGAGATAGAGGAGACCAGTGTTACCCCCTAGACAACCTCTGGAGGAGTTTAAAGAGATAGAGGTAGAGACCAGTGTTACCCCCTAGACAACCTCTGAAGGAGTTTAAAGAGATAGAGGAGACCAGTGTTACCCCCTAGACAACCTCTGAAGGAGTTTAAAGAGATGGAGGGAGACCAGTGTTACCCCCTAGACAACCTCTGAAGGAGTTTAAAGAGATAGAGGAGACCAGTGTTACCCCTAGACAACCTCTGAAGGAGTTTAAAGAGATAGAGAGGAGACCAGTGTTACCCCTAGACAACCTCTGAAGGAGTTTAAAGAGATAGAGGAGACCAGTGTTACCCCTAGACAACCTCTGAAGGAGTTTAAAGAGATAGAGGAGACCAGTGTTACCCCCTAGACAACATCTGAAGGAGTTTAAAGAGATAGAGGAGACCAGTGTTACCCCCTAGACAACCTCTGGAGGAGTTTAAAGAGATAGAGGTAGAGGGAGACTAGTGTTACCCCCTAGACAACCTCTGAAGGAGTTTAAAGAGATAGAGGAGACCAGTGTTACCCCCTAGACAACCTCTGGAGGAGTTTAAAGAGATAGAGGAGACCAGTGTTACCCCCTAGACAACCTCTGGAGGAGTTTAAAGAGATAGAGGAGACCAGTGTTACCCCCTAGACAACCTCTGAAGGAGTTTAAAGAGATAGAGGAGACCAGTGTTACCCCCTAGACAACCTCTGAAGGAGTTTAAAGAGATAGAGGAGACCAGGGTTACCCCCTAGACAACCTCTGAAGGAGTTTAAAGAGATAGAGGTAGAGACTAGTGTTACCCCTAGACAACCTCTGAAGGAGTTTAAAGAGATAGAGGAGACCAGTGTTACCCCTAGACAACCTCTGAAGGAGTTTAAAGAGATAGAGGAGACCAGGGTTACCCCCTAGACAACCTCTGGAGGAGTTTAAAGAGATAGAGGAGACCAGGGTTACCCCCTAGACAACCTCTGGAGGAGTTTAAAGAGATAGAGGAGACCAGTGTTACCCCCTAGACAACCTCTGGAGGAGTTTAAAGAGATAGAGGTGGAGGGAGACCAGTGTTACCCCCTAGACAACCTCTGAAGGAGTTTAAAGAGATAGAGGAGACCAGTGTTACCCCCTAGACAACCTCTGAAGGAGTTTAAAGAGATAGAGGAGACCAGTGTTACCCCCTAGACAACCTCTGAAGGAGTTTAAAGAGATAGAGGAGACCAGTGTTACCCCCTAGACAACCTCTGAAGGAGTTTAAAGAGATAGAGGAGACCAGTGTTACCCCCTAGACAACCTCTGAAGGAGTTTAAAGAGATAGAGATAGAGGAGACCAGTGTTACCCCTAGACAACCTCTGAAGGAGTTTAAAGAGATAGAGGAGACCAGTGTTACCCCCTAGACAACCTCCCAGGGTTAGACAACCTCTGGAGGAGTTTAAAGAGATAGAGGAGACCAGTGTTACCCCCTAGACAACCTCTGGAGGAGTTTAAAGAGATAGAGGTGGAGGGAGACCAGTGTTACCCCCTAGACAACCTCTGAAGGAGTTTAAAGAGATAGAGGAGACCAGTGTTACCCCCTAGACAACCTCTGAAGGAGTTTACAGAGATAGAGGAGACCAGTGTTACCCCCTAGACAACCTCTGAAGGAGTTTAAAGAGATAGAGATAGAGGAGACCAGTGTTACCCCTAGACAACCTCTGAAGGAGTTTAAAGAGATAGAGGAGACCAGTGTTACCCCCTAGACAACCTCTGAAGGAGTTTAAAGAGATAGAGGAGACCAGTGTTACCCCCTAGACAACCTCTGAAGGAGTTTAAAGAGATAGAGGAGACCAGTGTTACCCCCTAGACAACCTCTGAAGAAGTTTAAAGAGATAGAGATAGAGGAGACCAGTGTTACCCCTAGACAACCTCTGAAGGAGTTTAAAGAGATAGAGGAGACCAGTGTTACCCCCTAGACAACCTCTGGAGGAGTTTAAAGAGATAGAGGAGACCAGTGTTACCCCCTAGACAACCTCTGGAGGAGTTTAAAGAGATAGAGGAGACCAGTGTTACCCCCTAGACAACCTCTGAAGGAGTTTAAAGAGATAGAGGAGACCAGTGTTACCCCTTAGACAACCTCTGAAGGAGTTTAAAGAGATAGAGGGAGACCAGTGTTACCCCCTAGACAACCTCTGGAGGAGTTTAAAGAGATAGAGGAGACCAGGGTTACCCCCTAGACAACCTCTGGAGGAGTTTAAAGAGATAGAGGAGACCAGTGTTACCCCCTAGACAACCTCTGGAGGAGTTTAAAGAGATAGAGGTGGAGGAGACCAGTGTTACCCCTAGACAACCTCTGAAGGAGTTTAAAGAGATAGAGGAGACCAGTGTTACCCCTAGACAACCTCTGAAGGAGTTTAAAGAGATAGAGGAGACCAGTGTTACCCCCTAGACAACCTCTGAAGGAGTTTAAAGAGATAGAGGAGACCAGTGTTACCCCCTAGACAACCTCTGAAGGAGTTTAAAGAGATAGAGGAGACCAGTGTTACCCCCTAGACAACCTCTGAAGGAGTTTAAAGAGATAGAGATAGAGGAGACCAGTGTTACCCCTAGACAACCTCTGAAGGAGTTTAAAGAGATAGAGGAGACCAGTGTTACCCCCTAGACAACCTCTGGAGGAGTTTAAAGAGATAGAGGAGACCAGTGTTACCCCCTAGACAACCTCTGGAGGAGTTTAAAGAGATAGAGGTGGAGGGAGACCAGTGTTACCCCCTAGACAACCTCTGAAGGACTTTAAAGAGATAGAGGAGACCAGTGTTACCCCCTAGACAACATCTGAAGGACTTTAAAGAGATAGAGGAGACCAGTGTTACCCCCTAGACAACCTCTGAAGGAGTTTAAAGAGATAGAGGAGACCAGTGTTACCCCCTAGACAACCTCTGAAGGAGTTTAAAGAGATAGAGGAGACCAGTGTTACCCCCTAGACAACCTCTGAAGGAGTTTAAAGAGATAGAGGAGACCAGTGTTACCCCCTAGACAACCTCTGGAGGAGTTTAAAGAGATAGAGGTAGAGACCAGTGTTACCCCCTAGACAACCTCTGAAGGAGTTTAAAGAGATAGAGGAGACCAGTGTTACCCCCTAGACAACCTCTGGAGGAGTTTAAAGAGATAGAGATAGAGGAGACCAGTGTTACCCCCTAGACAACCTCTGGAGGAGTTTAAAGAGATAGAGATAGAGGAGACCAGTGTTACCCCCTAGACAACCTCTGAAGGAGTTTAAAGAGATAGAGGAGACCAGTGTTACCCCCTAGACAACCTCTGGAGGAGTTTAAAGAGATAGAGGTGGAGGGAGACCAGTGTTACCCCCTAGACAACCTCTGAAGGAGTTTAATGAGATAGAGGAGACCAGTGTTACCCCCTAGACAACCTCTGAAGGAGTTTAATGAGATAGAGGAGACCAGTGTTACCCCCTAGACAACCTCTGAAGGAGTTTAATGAGATAGAGGAGACTAGTGTTACCCCCTAGACAACCTCTGGAGGAGTTTAATGAGATAGAGGAGGAGGGAGACCAGTGTTACCCCCTAGACAACCTCTGAAGGAGTTTAAAGAGATAGAGGAGACCAGGGTTACCCCCTAGACAACCTCTGGAGGAGTTTAAAGAGATAGAGGAGACCAGGGTTACCCCCTAGACAACCTCTGAAGGAGTTTAAAGAGATAGAGGAGACCAGTGTTACCCCCTAGACAACCTCTGAAGGAGTTTAAAGAGATAGAGGAGACCAGTGTTACCCCCTAGACAACCTCTGAAGGAGTTTAAAGAGATAGAGGAGAGGAGACCAGTGTTACCCCTAGACAACCTCTGAAGGAGTTTAAAGAGATAGAGGAGACCAGTGTTACCCCTAGACAACCTCTGAAGGAGTTTAAAGAGATAGAGGAGACCAGTGTTACCCCCTAGACAACCTCTGAAGGAGTTTAAAGAGATAGAGGAGACCAGTGTTACCCCCTAGACAACCTCTGAAGGAGTTTAAAGAGATAGAGATAGAGGAGACCAGTGTTACCCCTAGACAACCTCTGAAGGAGTTTAAAGAGATAGAGGAGACCAGTGTTACCCCCTAGACAACCTCTGGAGACAGACCAGTGTTACTAGACAACCTCTGGAGGAGTTTAAAGAGATAGAGGAGACCAGTGTTACCCCCTAGACAACCTCTGGAGGAGTTTAAAGAGATAGAGGAGACCAGTGTTACCCCCTAGACAACCTCTGAAGGAGTTTAAAGAGATAGAGGAGACCAGTGTTACCCCCTAGACAACCTCTGAAGGAGTTTAAAGAGATAGAGGAGACCAGGGTTACCCCCTAGACAACCTCTGAAGGAGTTTAAAGAGATAGAGGTAGAGACTAGTGTTACCCCTAGACAACCTCTGAAGGAGTTTAAAGAGATAGAGGAGACCAGTGTTACCCCTTAGACAACCTCTGAAGGAGTTTAAAGAGATAGAGGGAGACCAGTGTTACCCCCTAGACAACCTCTGGAGGAGTTTAAAGAGATAGAGGAGACCAGGGTTACCCCCTAGACAACCTCTGGAGGAGTTTAAAGAGATAGAGGAGACCAGTGTTACCCCCTAGACAACCTCTGGAGGAGTTTAAAGAGATAGAGGTGGAGGGAGACCAGTGTTACCCCCTAGACAACCTCTGAAGGAGTTTAAAGAGATAGAGGAGACCAGTGTTACCCCCTAGACAACCTCTGAAGGAGTTTAAAGAGATAGAGGAGACCAGTGTTACCCCCTAGACAACCTCTGAAGGAGTTTAAAGAGATAGAGGAGACCAGTGTTACCCCCTAGACAACCTCTGAAGGAGTTTAAAGAGATAGAGGAGACCAGTGTTACCCCCTAGACAACCTCTGAAGGAGTTTAAAGAGATAGAGGAGACCAGTGTTACCCCCTAGACAACCTCTGGAGGAGTTTAAAGAGATAGAGGTGGAGGGAGACCAGTGTTACCCCCTAGACAACCTCTGAAGGACTTTAAAGAGATAGAGGAGACCAGTGTTACCCCCTAGACAACATCTGAAGGACTTTAAAGAGATAGAGGAGACCAGTGTTACCCCCTAGACAACCTCTGAAGGAGTTTAAAGAGATAGAGGAGACCAGTGTTACCCCCTAGACAACCTCTGAAGGAGTTTAAAGAGATAGAGGAGACCAGTGTTACCCCCTAGACAACCTCTGAAGGAGTTTAAAGAGATAGAGGAGACCAGTGTTACCCCCTAGACAACCTCTGGAGGAGTTTAAAGAGATAGAGGTAGAGACCAGTGTTACCCCCTAGACAACCTCTGAAGGAGTTTAAAGAGATAGAGGAGACCAGTGTTACCCCCTAGACAACCTCTGGAGGAGTTTAAAGAGATAGAGATAGAGGAGACCAGTGTTACCCCTAGACAACCTCTGGAGGAGTTTAAAGAGATAGAGGAGACCAGTGTTACCCCTAGACAACCTCTGAAGGAGTTTAAAGAGATAGAGGAGACCAGTGTTACCCCTAGACAACCTCTGGAGGAGTTTAAAGAGATAGAGGAGACCAGTGTTACCCCTAGACAACCTCTGAAGGAGTTTAATGAGATAGAGGAGACCAGTGTTACCCCTAGACAACCTCTGAAGGAGTTTAATGAGATAGAGGAGACCAGTGTTACCCCTAGACAACCTCTGAAGGAGTTTAATGAGATAGAGGAGACCAGTGTTACCCCTAGACAACCTCTGGAGGAGTTTAATGAGATAGAGGAGGAGGGAGACCAGTGTTACCCCTAGACAACCTCTGAAGGAGTTTAGACAACCTCTGGAAAAGAGATAGAGGAGACCAGGGTTACCCCTAGACAACCTCTGGAGGAGTTTAAAGAGATAGAGGAGACCAGGGTTACCCCTAGACAACCTCTGGAGGAGTTTAAAGAGATAGAGGAGACCAGTGTTACCCCTAGACAACCTCTGGAGGAGTTTAAAGAGATAGAGGAGACCAGTGTTACCCCTAGACAACCTCTGGAGGAGTTTAAAGAGATAGAGGTGGAGGAGACCAGTGTTACCCCTAGACAACCTCTGAAGGAGTTTAAAGAGATAGAGGAGACCAGTGTTACCCCTAGACAACCTCTGAAGGAGTTTAAAGAGATAGAGGAGACCAGTGTTACCCCTAGACAACCTCTGAAGGAGTTTAAAGAGATAGAGATAGAGGAGACCAGTGTTACCCCTAGACAACCTCTGAAGGAGTTTAAAGAGATAGAGGAGACCAGTGTTACCCCTAGACAACCTCTGAAGGAGTTTAAAGAGATAGAGGAGACCAGTGTTACCCCTAGACAACCTCTGAAGGAGTTTAAAGAGATAGAGGAGACCAGTGTTACCCCTAGACAACCTCTGGAGGAGTTTAAAGAGATAGAGTGGAGGAGACCAGTGTTACCCCTAGACAACCTCTGAAGGAGTTTAAAGAGATAGAGGAGACCAGTGTTACCCCTAGACAACCTCTGAAGGAGTTTAAAGAGATAGAGGAGACCAGTGTTACCCCCTAGACAACCTCTGAAGGAGTTTAAAGAGAAGAGATAGAGGAGACCAGTGTTACCCCTAGACAACCTCTGAAGGAGTTTAAAGAGATAGAGGAGACCAGTGTTACCCCTAGACAACCTCTGAAGGAGTTTAAAGAGATAGAGGAGACCAGTGTTACCCCTAGACAACCTCTGGAGGAGTTTAAAGAGATAGAGTAGAGACCAGTGTTACCCCTAGACAACCTCTGAAGGAGTTTAAAGAGATAGAGGAGACCAGTGTTACCCCTAGACAACCTCTGAAGGAGTTTAAAGAGATAGAGGAGACCAGTGTTACCCCTAGACAACCTCTGAAGGAGTTTAAAGAGATAGAGAGGAGACCAGTGTTACCCCTAGACAACCTCTGAAGGAGTTTAAAGAGATAGAGGAGACCAGTGTTACCCCTAGACAACCTCTGAAGGAGTTTAAAGAGATAGAGGAGACCAGTGTTACCCCTAGACAACCTCTGAAGGAGTTTAAAGAGATAGAGTAGAGACCAGTGTTACCCCTAGACAACCTCTGAAGGAGTTTAAAGAGATAGAGAGGAGACCAGTGTTACCCCTAGACAACCTCTGAAGGAGTTTAAAGAGATAGAGGTGGGAGGAGACCAGTGTTACCCCTAGACAACCTCTGAAGGAGTTTAAAGAGATAGAGGTGGAGGAGACCAGTGTTACCCCTAGACAACCTCTGAAGGAGTTTAAAGAGATAGAGGAGACCAGTGTTACCCCTAGACAACCTCTGAAGGAGTTTAAAGAGATAGAGAGGAGGGAGACCAGTGTTACCCCTAGACAACCTCTGAAGGAGTTTAAAGAGATAGAGGAGACCAGTGTTACCCCTAGACAACCTCTGAAGGAGTTTAAAGAGATAGAGGTGGAGACCAGTGTTACCCCCTAGACAACCTCTGAAGGAGTTTAAAGAGATAGAGGAGACCAGTGTTACCCCCTAGACAACCTCTGGAGGAGTTTAAAGAGATAGAGGTAGAGACCAGTGTTACCCCCTAGACAACCTCTGAAGGAGTTTAAAGAGATAGAGGAGACCAGTGTTACCCCCTAGACAACCTCTGAAGGAGTTTAAAGAGATAGAGGTGGAGGGAGACCAGTGTTACCCCCTAGACAACCTCTGAAGGAGTTTAAAGAGATAGAGGTGGAGGGAGACCAGTGTTACCCCCTAGACAACCTCTGAAGGAGTTTAAAGAGATAGAGGAGACCAGTGTTACCCCCTAGACAACCTCTGAAGGAGTTTAAAGAGATAGAGATAGAGGAGACCAGTGTTACCCCTAGACAACCTCTGGAGGAGTTTAAAGAGATAGAGGAGACCAGTGTTACCCCCTAGACAACCTCTGAAGGAGTTTAAAGAGATAGAGGTGGAGGGAGACCAGTGTTACCCCCTAGACAACCTCTGAAGGAGTTTAAAGAGATAGAGGAGGAGGGAGACCAGTGTTACCCCCTAGACAACCTCTGAAGGAGTTTAAAGAGATAGAGGAGACCAGTGTTACCCCCTAGACAACCTCTGAAGGAGTTTAAAGAGATAGAGGAGGAGGGAGACCAGTGTTACCCCCTAGACAACCTCTGAAGGAGTTTAATGAGATAGAGGAGACTAGTGTTACCCCCTAGACAACCTCTGAAGGAGTTTAATGAGATAGAGGAGACTAGTGTTACCCCCTAGACAACCTCTGGAGGAGACCAGTGTTTAATGAAGGAGTTTAAAGAGATAGAGAGAGGAGACTCAGTGTTACCCCCTAGACAACCTCTGAAGGAGTTTAATGAGATAGAGGAGACTAGTGTTACCCCCTAGACAACCTCTGGAGGAGTTTAATGAGATAGAGGAGGAGGGAGACCAGTGTTACCCCCTAGACAACCTCTGAAGGAGTTTAAAGGCCTGTATATGTGTAGACCAGTGTTTCCTCCTAGACAACGTCTGAGGAGGAGATAGGAAGGATCAGACCAATATGAAGGAGTACGTGTCCATGTTAATATTTATTTAAACTGAACACAAAAAAACAAAATTTAAAGAGAAGAGGAGGAGAGACCAGTTCTGTCTGGTGCAGAAACACAGAGAAAAGGAAAACAACTACCCACCAATCATAGAGGGGAGGCTGACCAGTGTGGTTCTCAATCAGAGACAACTGATAAACAGCTGCCTCTGATTGGGAACCATACCAGGCCTAAACACATAGAAATACACAAACATAGAACAAACACATAGAATGCCCACCCCAACTCACACCCTGACCAAACTAAAACAGAGACCTAAAGAAGGAACTAAGGTCAGGACGTGACAGTGTTATTCAGTGAATGTAACTTCTAATAGAATATTTATCTCTTTCACCAGACAGACTAACCTCCCCTTCTAATAGAAACATTCTCTTTCACACAGACAGACTACCCCCTTCTAATAGAATAATCCTCTTTCACCAGACAGACTCAGCTGCCCCTTCTAATAAAGAATAATCCTCTTTCAGAACAGACAGACTCAACTCCCCTTCTAATAAATAAGACCTCTTTCAGCAGACAGACTCTCCCCTTCTAATAGAATAATCCTCTTTCACCAGACAGACTCCTCCCCTTCTAATAGAATAATCTCTTTCACCAGACAGACTCCTCCCCTTCTAATAGAATAATCCTCTTTCACCAGACAGACTCCTCCCCTTCTAATAGAATAATCCTCTTTCACCAGACAGACTCCTCCCCTTCTAATAAAATAATCCTCTTTCACCAGACAGACTCCTCCCCTTCTAATAGAATAATCCTCTTTCACCAGACAGACTCCTCCCCTTCTAATAGAATAATCCTCTTTCACCAGACAGACTCCTCCCCTTCTAATAGAATAATCCTCTTTCACCAGACAGACTCCTCCCCTTCTAATAGAATAATCCTCTTTCACCAGACAGACTCCTCCCCTTCTAATAGAATAATCCTCTTTCACCAGACAGACTCCTCCCCTTCTAATAGAATAATCTCTTTCAGCAGACAGACTCCTCCCCTTCTAATAGAATAATCCTCTTTCACCAGACAGACTCCTCCCCTTCTAATAGAATAATCCTCTTTCACCAGACAGACTCCTCCCCTTCTAATAGAATAATCCTCTTTCACCAGACAGACTCCTCCCCTTCTAATAGAATAATCCTCTTTCACCAGACAGACTCCTCCCCTTCTAATAGAATAATCCTCTTTCACCAGACAGACTCCTCCCCTTCTAATAGAATAATCCTCTTTCACCAGACAGACTCCTCCCCTTCTAATAGAATAATCCTCTTTCACCAGACAGACTCCTCCCCTTCTAATAGAATAATCCTCTTTCACCAGACAGACTCCTCCCCTTCTAATAGAATAATCCTCTTTCACCAGACAGACTCCTCCCCTTCTAATAGAATAATCCTCTTTCAGCAGACAGACTCCTCCCCTTCTAATAGAATAATCCTCTTTCAGCAGACAGACTCCTCCCCTTCTAATAGAATAATCCTCTTTCACCAGACAGACTCCTCCCCTTCTAATAGAATAATCCTCTTTCACCAGACAGACTCCTCCCCTTCTAATAGAATAATCCTCTTTCACCAGACAGACTCTCCCCTTCTAATAGAATAATCCTCTTTCACCAGACAGACTCCTCCCCTTCTAATAGAATAATCCTCTTTCACCAGACAGACTCCTCCCCTTCTAATAGAATAATCCTCTTTCACCAGACAGACTCCTCCCCTTCTAATAGAATAATCCTCTTTCACCAGACAGACTCCTCCCCTTCTAATAGAATAATCATCTTTCAGCAGACAGACTCCTCCCCTTCTAATAGAATCATCCTCTTTCACCAGACAGACTCCTCCCCTTCAGACGAACCTTTTAGGAAGTAGTAAATGAGTTAACGATTCACCATGGGAACACACACACACACAGACACACAGACACACACACACACACACAGACACACACACACACACACACACAGACACACACATACACACACACACAGACACACACACACACACACACACACATACACACACACACACACACACACACACACACACACACACACACACACACACACACACACAGACACACACACACACACAGACACACACACACACACAGACACACACACACACACACACACACACACACACACACACACACACACACACACACACACACACACACACACACACACACACACAGAGAGAAGGGCACTTTGTCCTCCCAGGCAGCCCTTAGGGAGCGAGGGGAGGAGGGTGTACGATCTTCTCATATCTCTATAGTTCGTTAATGACTAACTGAGTTAATTACCTCTTACATCATTACAGGACCCTGAGATGACCTGTATTACAGACCACTGAGATTACCTGTACTACAGACCACTGAGATGACCTGTATTACAGACCACTGAGATTACCTCACAGCAGACATCATTACATGACCCTGAGATTACCTGTACTACAGACCACTGAGATGACCTGTACTACAGACCACTGAGATGACCTGTACTACAGACCACTGAGATGACCTGTACTACAGACCACTGAGACCACTGAGATTACCTGTACTACAGACCACTGAGATGACCTGTACTACAGACCACTGAGATTACCTGTATTACAGACCACTGAGATTACCTGTACTACAGACCACTGAGATGACCTGTACTACAGACCACTGAGATGACCTGTATTACAGACCACTGAGATGACCTGTACTACAGACCACTGAGATTACCTGTACTACAGACCACTGAGATGACCTGTACTACAGACCACTGAGATGACCTGTACTACAGACCACTGAGATGACCTGTACTACAGACCACTGAGATGACCTGTACTACAGACCACTGAGATTACCTGTACTACAGACCACTGAGATTACCTGTACTACAGACCACTGAGATGACCTGTACTACAGACCACTGAGATTACCTGTATTACAGACCACTGAGATTACCTGTATTACAGACCACTGAGATGACCTGTACTACAGACCACTGAGATAACCTGTACTACAGACCACTGAGATGACCTGTACTACAGACCACTGAGATGACCTGTATTACAGACCACTGAGATGACCTGTACTACAGACCACTGAGATTACCTGTACTACAGACCACTGAGATTACCTGTACTACAGACCACTGAGATTACCTGTACTACAGACCACTGAGATTACCTGTATTACAGACCACTGAGATTACCTGTACTACAGACCACTGAGATGACCTGTATTACAGACCACTGAGATGACCTGTACTACAGACCACTGAGATTACCTGTACTACAGACCACTGAGATTACCTGTACTACAGACCACTGAGATTACCTGTACTACAGACCACTGAGATTACCTGTATTACAGACCACTGAGATTACCTGTACTACAGACCACTGAGATGACCTGTACTACAGACCACTGAGATTACCTGTACTACAGACCACTGAGATTACCTGTACTACAGACCACTGAGATGACCTGTACTACAGACCACTGAGCTACCTGTAGGTACAGACCACTGAGATTACCAGCTACAGACCACTGAGATGACCTGTCACAGACCACTGGATGACCTCCAGCTACAGACCACTGAGGATGACCAGTGGCCAGACCAGCTGGTCTCCAGAGGTCATGACCAGTGGCCAGTCCAGCTGGTCTCTCCAGAGAGGTCATGACCAGTGGCCAGTCCAGCTGGTCTCTCCAGAGAGGTCATGACCAGTGGCCAGTCCAGCTGGTCTCTCCAGAGAGGTCATGACCAGTGGCCAACCCTGGTCTCTCCAGTCCAGAGGTCATGACCAAACCAGTCCACTGGTCTCTCCAGAGAGGTCATGACCACATACAGCCAGTCCAGCTGGTCTCTCCAGTACACACACACACATACAGGTCATGACCCTAAGCCTAACCCACACAGCATCATTCATCCAGTCCAGGCTAACGTTAACACAACAACATTACAGCACACACAATACAGATCACATGACCAAACAAACATACACACAGTACACACACACATACAGCACACACACACATACAGCACACACACATACAGCACACACACATACAGCACACACACACACAGCACACACACACACACAGCACACACACATACAGCACACACACATACAGCACACACACACACAGCACACACACATACAGCACACACACATACAGCACACACACATACAGCACACACACACACAGCACACACACACACACACACACACACACACACACACACACACACACACACAGCACACACACATACAGCACACACACATACAGCACACACACAGCACAGCACACACACACACAGCACACACACACACACACAAACATACCATGTCATTATAATTAGACCTCTGCAGGGTCAGAGAGGAAGCAGGCTAACAGTCAACCAGCAGCAGACTCAGTCAGAGTGTTACACCACAGCACACAGTCTACAGCACACACTCTACAGGAGGAGGAGGGGTACGGCTGTTGGGCACACACACTGGAGGTGGACACACACACAGGAGGACAGGGTACAGGCTGTTGGGCTGGCTGGAGGTGGAACTCTACAGGAGGAGGGGGCACACACGGCTGGTGCACACACACACACTGGCAGGTGGAACACTACAGGACACACACATACGGCTGTACACACACATACAGCACACACAGGTGGAACACACAGGAGGAGGAGCGGTATGGCTGTTGGGCTGGCTGGAGGTGGAACTCTACAGGAGACACACGGCTGTTGGGCACGCTGGAGGTGGAACACTACAGGACACAGCACATGGCTGTTGGGCTGGCTGGAGGTGGAACTCTACACAGGAGGAGGCACACGGCTGGTGGGCTGGCTGGAGGTGTAACTCTACAGGAGGAGGGGTACAGCTGTTGGGCTGGCTGGAGGTGGAACTCTACAGGAGGAGGAGCGGTATGGCTGTTGGGCTGGCTGGAGGTGGAACTCTACAGGAGGAGGGGTACGGCTGTTGGGCTCGCTGGAGGTGGAACTCTACAGGAGGAGGAGTACGGCTGGTGGGCTGGCTGGAGGTGTAACTCTACAGGAGGAGGAGGGGTATGGCTGTTGGGCTGGCTGGAGGTGGAACTCTACAGGAGGAGGAGGGGTACAGCTGTTGGGCTGGCTGGAGGTGGAACTCTACAGGAGGAGGAGGGGTATGGCTGTTGGGCTGGCTGGAGGTGGAACTCTACAGGAGGAGGGGTACGGCTGTTGGGCTGGCTGGAGGTGGAACTCTACAGGAAGAGGGGTACGGCTGTTGGGCTGGCTGGAGGTGGAACTCTACAGGAGGAGGAGGGGTACGGCTGGTGGGCTGGCTGGAGGTGGAACTCTACAGGAGGAGGGGTATGGCTGGTGGGCTGGCTGGAGGTGGAACTCTACAGGAGGAGGGGTACGGATGTTGGGCTGGCTGGAGGTGGAACTCTACAGGAGGAGGAGGGGTACGGCTGTTGGGCTGGCTGGAGGTGAAACTCTACAGGAGGAGGGTTACGGCTGGTGGGCTGGCTGGAGGTGGAACTCTACAGGAGGAGGGTTACGGCTGGTGGGCTGGCTGGAGGTGGAACTCTACAGGAGGAGGGGTATGGCTGTTGGGCTGGCTGGAGGTGGAACTCTACAGGAGGAGGGGTATGGGTGTTGGGCTGGCTGGAGGTGGAACTCTACAGGAGGAGGGGTATGGGTGTTGGGCTGGCTGGAGGTGGAACTCTACAGGAGGAGGAGGGGTACGGCTGTTGGGCTGGCTGGAGGTGGAACTCTACAGGAGGAGGGGTATGGCTGTTGGGCTGGCTGGAGGTGGAACTCTACAGGAGGAGGGGTATGGCTGGTGGGCTGGCTGGAGGTGGAACTCTACAGGAGGAGGGGTATGGCTGTTGGGCTGGCTGGAGGTGGAACTCTACAGGAGGAGGGTTACGGCTGGTGGGCTGGCTGGAGGTGGAACTCTACAGGAGGACGGTTACGGCTGGTGGGCTGGCTGGAGGTGGAACTCTACAGGAGGAGGGGTATGGCTGTTGGGCTGGCTGGAGGTGGAACTCTACAGGAAGAGGGGTACGGCTGGTGGGCTGGCTGGAGGTGGAACTCTACAGGAGGAGGGGTATGGCTGTTGGGCTGGCTGGAGGTGGAACTCTACAGGAAGAGGGGTACGGCTGGTGGGCTGGCTGGAGGTGGAACTCTACAGGAGGAGGGGTATGGCTGGTGGGCTGGCTGGAGGTGGAACTCTACAGGAGGAGGGTTACGGCTGGTGGGCTGGCTGGAGGTGGAACTCTACAGGAGGAGGGGTATGGCTGTTGGGCTGGCTGGAGGTGGAACTCTACAGGAGGAGGGGTATGGCTGTTGGGCTGGCTGGAGGTGGAACTCTACAGGAGGAGGGGTACGGCTGTTGGGCTGGCTGGAGGTGGAACTCTACAGGAGGAGGGTTACGGCTGGTGGGCTGGCTGGAGGTGGAACTCTACAGGAGGACGGTTACGGCTGGTGGGCTGGCTGGAGGTGGAACTCTACAGGAGGAGGGGTATGGCTGTTGGGCTGGCTGGAGGTGGAACTCTACAGGAGGAGGGGTATGGCTGTTGGGCTGGCTGGAGGTGGAACTCTACAGGAGGAGGGGTATGGCTGGTGGGCTGGCTGGAGGTGGAACTCTACAGGAGGAGGGGTATGGGTGTTAATTTAAATATCTCTCTGTCTCTGAATATCATTCAGAGTATTTATGTAAACATGTATTTCTCACTTCTGCTAACCGCAGACCAGATAGTGTCAACAGAGATTTCACTCACTCACACACCTGCACATACTCACCACAGCCAACAAACTGGGCAAGGCCTTCGTTCTACAATCTCCTTTGAACACAGCACAGGACAGGAAGAGGAGTGTCAGGGTGTTGTTGTCAGTTAGTATGACCGTGTTCCTGTCTGTGAGGGGCGAGGTGACTATGCTACTGTTGACAACCGTTGGAGAGATATAGAGGCGATGTTGCTAGGGTAGACAGATATAATCTAACAGACCTTGTGAGGCTGTAGACAGTTGGAGAGATAGATAGAGAGGCCATGTTGCTAGGGTAGACATATATAATCTAACAGACCTTGTGAGGCTGTAGACAGTTGGAGAGATAGATAGAGAGGCCATGTTGCTAGGGTAGACAGATAGAATCTAACAGACAGTGTGAGGGTGTAGACAGTTGGAGAGATAGATAGATTTAGTTCAGTGATGTCACTGATTTACAGTGTAGTTACCAGTTCAGTGATGTCACTGATTTACAGTGTAGTTACCAGTTCAGTGATGTCACTGATTTAGTTCAGTGATGTCACTGATTTACAGTGTAGATACCAGTTCAGTGATGTCACTGATTTACAGTGTAGATACCAGTTCAGTGATGTCACTGATTTAGTTCAGTGATGTCACTGATTTACAGTGTAGTTACCAGTTCAGTGATGTCACTGATTTACAGTGTAGATATTTAGTTCAGTGATGTCACTGATTTACAGTGTAGTTACCAGTTCAGTGATGTCACTGATTTACAGTGTAGTTACCAGTTCAGTGATGTCACTGATTTAGTTCAGTGATGTCACTGATTTACAGTGTAGTTACCAGTTCAGTGATGTCACTGATTTACAGTGTAGATACCGGTTCAGTGATGTCACTGATTTACAGTGTAGTTACCAGTTCAGTGATGTCACTGATTTACAGTGTAGTTACCAGTTCAGTGATGTCACTGATTTAGTTCAGTGATGTCACTGATTTACAGTGTAGTTACCAGTTCAGTGATGTCACTGATTTACAGTGTAGATACCGGTTCAGTGATGTCACTGATTTACAGTGTAGATACCGGTTCAGTGATGTCACAGTGATGTCACTGATTTACAGTGTAGATACCAGTTCAGTGATGTCACTGATTTACAGTGTAGATACCAGTTCAGTGATGTCACTGATTTACAGTGTAGATACCAGTTCAGTGATGTCACTGATTTACAGTGTAGTTACCAGTTCAGTGATGTCACTGATTTACAGTGTAGTTACCAGTTCAGTGATGTCACTGATTTAGTTCAGTGATGTCACTGATTTACAGTGTAGTTACCAGTTCAGTGATGTCACTGATTTACAGTGTAGTTACCAGTTCAGTGATGTCACTGATTTACAGTGTAGTTAGCAGTTCAGTGATGTCACTGATTTACAGTGTAGTTACCAGTTCAGTGATGTCACTGGTTTACAGTGTAGATACCAGTTCAGTGATGTCACTGATTTACAGTGTGGTTACCAGTTCAGTGATGTCACTGATTTACAGTGTAGTTACCAGTTCAGTGATGTCACAGTGATGTCACTGATTTACAGTGTAGTTACCAGTTCAGTGATGTCACTGATTTACAGTGTAGATACCAGTTCAGTGATGTCACTGATTTACAGTGTAGATACCAGTTCAGTGATGTCACTGATTTACAGTGTAGATACCAGTTCAGTGATGTCACTGATTTACAGTGTAGATACCAGTTCAGTGATGTCACTGATTTACAGTGTGGTTACCAGTTCAGTGATGTCACTGATTTACAGTGTAGTTACCAGTTCAGTGATGTCACAGTGATGTCACTGATTTACAGTGTAGTTACCAGTTCAGTGATGTCACTGATTTACAGTGTAGATACCAGTTCAGTGATGTCACTGATTTACAGTGTAGATACCAGTTCAGTGATGTCACTGATTTACAGTGTAGATACCAGTTCAGTGATGTCACTGATTTACAGTGTGGTTACCAGTTCAGTGATGTCACTGATTTACAGTGTAGTTACCAGTTCAGTGATGTCACAGTGATGTCACTGATTTACAGTGTAGTTACCAGTTCAGTGATGTCACTGATTTACAGTGTAGATACCAGTTCAGTGATGTCACAGTGATGTCACTGATTTACAGTGTAGTTACCAGTTCAGTGATGTCACTGATTTACAGTGTAGTTACCAGTTCAGTGATGTCACTGATTTACAGTGTAGATACCAGTTCAGTGATGTCACTGATTTACAGTGTAGATACCGGTTCAGTGATGTCACTGATTTACAGTGTAGATACCAGTTCAGTGATGTCACTGATTTAGTTCAGTGATGTCACTGATTTACAGTGTAGTTACCAGTTCAGTGATGTCACTGATTTACAGTGTAGATACCGGTTCAGTGATGTCACTGATTTACAGTGTAGATACCAGTTCAGTGATGTCACTGATTTACAGTGTAGTTACCAGTTCAGTGATGTCACAGTGATGTCACTGATTTACAGTGTAGATACCAGTTCAGTGATGTCACTGATTTACAGTGTAGATACCGGTTCAGTGATGTCACTGATTTACAGTGTAGATACCAGTTCAGTGATGTCACTGATTTAGTTCAGTGATGTCACTGATTTACAGTGTAGTTACCAGTTCAGTGATGTCACTGATTTACAGTGTAGTTACCAGTTCAGTGATGTCACAGTGATGTCACTGATTTACAGTGTAGATACCGGTTCAGTGATGTCACTGATTTACAGTGTAGTTACCAGTTCAGTGATGTCACTGATTTACAGTGTGGTTACCAGTTCAGTGATGTCACTGATTTACAGTGTAGTTACCAGTTCAGTGATGTCACTGATTTACAGTGTAGATACCAGTTCAGTGATGTCACTGATTTAGTTCAGTGATGTCACTGATTTACAGTGTAGTTACCAGTTCAGTGATGTCACTGATTTACAGTGTAGATACCAGTTCAGTGATGTCATTGATTTACTTCAGTGATGTCACTGATTTACAGTGTAGATACCAGTTCAGTGATGTCACTGATTTACAGTGTAGTTACCATGTTCCTTCTACAGGCTTATGTCCCATAAAACACCTCAGACTTTAGAAAGAGAGACAGAGAGAGAGAGAGGCAGAGAGAGAGAGAGACAGAGAGACAGAGAGAGAAAGAGAGAGAGAGGCAGAGAGAGAGAGAGAGAGAGAGGGAGAGAGAGGGAGAGAGAGAGAGGCAGAGAGAGAGAGACAGAGAGACAGAGAGAGAGAGAGAGAGAGAGAGAGAGAGAGAGACAGCGAGAGAGACAGAGAGAGAGAGACAGAGGGGGAGAGAGAGAGACAGAGAGACAGAGAGAGAGAGAGAGAGAGAGAGAGAGAGAGAGAGAGAGAGAGAGCGAGAGAGAAAGAGAGAGAGACAGAGAAAGAGAGAGACAGAGAGAGAGAGAGAGAGAGAGAGAGAGACAGAGAGAGAGAGAGAGAGAGAGAGAGAGAGAGAGAGAGAGAGAGAGAGAGAGAGAGAGAGAGAGAGAGAGAGAGAGAGAGAGAGAGAGAGACAGAGAGAGAGAGAGAGAGGGCATCTGAAGGACGAGAGTGGAGTTAGTCACATACCACTCTTTATTTTCCCCTCCCTTCCCCTCTCTACAGTGGGCCATTAGTCTCAATGTGGGGACATTGTTCCTACCAAGGTTAACAGGTTGCCAGGCAACAAACCCAGACAGAGTTCCAGATGACCTCCTACACTCGTAATGAACTATCTAGAACCTTAAAGAACCTGAAAGGGTTCTCCAGCAGAACCCATAGGAGAACCTGTTGAAGAACCCCTTTTTGGTTGCTGGTTTTACCTGATGGAGATACTAAAGTATACCCTCTGATATAGATACTACAGTATATGAAATCAAAATCAAATCAAATTTATTTATATAGCCCTTCGTACATCAGCTGATATCTCAAAGTGCTGTACAGAAACCCAGCCTAAAACCCCAAACAGCAAGCAATGCAGGTGTAGAAGCACGGTGGCTAGGAAAAACTCCCTAGAAAGGCCAAAACCTAGGAAGAAACCTAGAGAGGAACCAGGCTATGTGGGGTGGCCAGTCCTCTTCTGGCTGTGCCGGGTGGAGATTATAACAGAACATGGCCAAGATGTTCAAATGTTCATAAATGACCAGCATGTTGAATAATTGAAATGAAATAATAAGGCAGAACAGTTGGTAACTAGGGCTCAGGTCAGTTGAAACTGGAGCAGCAGCACAGTCAGGTGGACTGGGGACAGCAAGGAGTCATCATGTCAGGTAGTCCTGGGGCATGGTATACCCTCTGATATAGATACTACAGTATACCCTCTGATATAGATACTACAGTATACCCTGATGGAGATACTACAGTATACCCTCTGATATAGATACTACAGTATACCCTGATATAGATACTACAGTATACCCTGATATAGATACTACAGTATACCCTCTAATATAGATACTACAGTATACCCTCTGATATAGATACTACAGTATACCCTCTGAAATAGATACTACAGTATACCCTCTGATATAGATACTACAGTATACCCTCTGATATAGATACTACAGTATAGCTTGATATAGATACTACAGTATACCCTCTGATATAGATACTACAGTATACCCTCTGATATAGATACTACAGTATAACCTGATATAGATACTACAGTATACCCTCTGATATAGATACTACAGTATACCCTCTGATATAGATACTACAGTATAACCTGATATAGATACTACAGTATACCCTGATATAGATACTACAGTATACCCTGATATAGATACTACAGTATACCCTCTGATATAGATACTACAGTATACCCTCTGATATAGATACTACAGTATACCCTGATGGGTATGATCTCTGTAATTGCAAACAAAGGTTGCTGTACCAAATATTAAGTTCTGCTTTTCTGATGTATCAAATACTTATGTCATGCAATAAAATGCAAATTAATTACTTACAAATCGTACAATGTGATTTTCTGGAGTTTTGTTTTAGATTCCGTCTCTCACAGTTGAAGTGTACCTATGATAAAAATTACAGACCTCTACATGCTTTGTAAGTAGGAGAACCTGCAAAATCGGCAGTGTATCAAATACTTGTTCTCCCCATTGTAGCTGACTGTTTGAAATGCAGTGTTTTTTTTTTAACCTTTTAATTGTACCACAAAGCTTATTTAGAGAAAACATTAAACAAATCTAGATAAACTGCATACTGTGAATGGCCCAGAAGTTTGAAAAGGTCTAGATCAGATTTGTAGGCCATGTGGCCCAGAAGTTTGAAAAGGTCTAGATCAGATTTGTAGGCCATGTGGCCCAGAAGTTTGAAAAGGTCTAGATCAGATTTGTAGGCCATGTGGCCCAGAAGTTTGAAAAGGTCTAGATCAGATTTGAAGGCCATGTGGCCCAGAAGTTTGAAAAGGTCTAGATCAGATTTGTCGGCCATGTGGCCCAGAAGTTTGAAAAGGTCTAGATCAGATTTGTAGGCCATGTGGCCCAGAAGTTTGAAAAGGTCTAGATCAGATTTGTAGGCCATGTGGCCCAGAAGTTTGAAAAGGTCTAGATCAGATTTGTAGGCCATGTGGCCCAGAAGTTTGAAAAGGTCTAGATCAGATTTGTAGGCCATGTGGCCCAGAAGTTTGAAAAGGTCTAGATCAGATTTGTAGGCCATGTGGCCCAGAAGTTTGAAAAGGTCTAGATCAGATTTGTAGGCCATGTGGCCCAGAAGTTTGAAAAGGTTGAGATCAGATTTGTAGGCCATGTGGCCCAGAAGTTTGAAAAGGTCTAGATCAGATTTGTAGGCCATGTGGCCCAGAAGTTTGAAAAGGTCTAGATCAGATTTGTAGGCCATGTGGCCCAGAAGTTTGAAAAGGTCTAGATCAGATTTGTAGGCCATGTGGCCCAGATGTTTGAAAAGGTCTAGATCAGATTTGTAGGCCATGTGGCCCAGAAGTTTGAAAAGGTCTAGATCAGATTTGTAGGCCATGTGGCCCAGAAGTTTGAAAAGGTCTAGATCAGATTTGTAGGCCATGTGGCCCAGAAGTTTGAAAAGGTCTAGATCAGATTTGTAGGCCATGTGGCCCAGAAGTTTGAAAAGGTCTAGATCAGATTTGTAGGCCATGTGGCCCAGAAGTTTGAAAAGGTCTAGATCAGATTTGTAGGCCATGTGGCCCAGAAGTTTGAAAAGGTCTAGATCAGATTTGTAGGCCATGTGGCCCAGAAGTTTGAAAAGGTCTAGATCAGATTTGTAGGCCATGTGGCCCAGAAGTTTGAAAAGGTCTAGATCAGATTTGTAGGCCATGTGGCCCAGAAGTTTGAAACGGTCTAGATCAGATTTGTAGGCCATGTGGCCCAGAAGTTTGAAACGGTCTAGATCAGATTTGTAGGCCATGTGGCCCAGAAGTTTGAAAAGGTCTAGATCAGATTTGTAGGCCATGTGGCCCAGAAGTTTGAAACGGTCTAGATCAGATTTGTAGGCCATGTGGCCCAGAAGTTTGAAACGGTCTAGATCAGATTTGTAGGACATGTGGCCCAGAAGTTTGTAAAGGTCTAGATCTGATTTGTAGGCCATGTGGCCCAGAAGTTTGAAAAGGTCTAGATCAGATTTGTAGGCCATGTGGCCCAGAAGTTTGAAAAGGTCTAGATCAGATTTGTAGGCCATGTGGCCCAGAGTTTTGAAAAGGTCTAGATCAGATTTGTAGGCCATGTGGCCCAGAAGTTTGAAACGGTCTAGATCAGATTTGTAGGCCATGTGGCCCAGAAATTTGAAAAGGTCTAGATCAGATTTGTACGCCATGTGGCCCAGAAGTTTAAAAAGGTCTAGATCAGATTTGTAGGCCATGTGGCCCAGAAGTTTGAAAAGGTCTAGATCAGATTTGTAGGCCATGTGGCCCAGAAGTTTGAAAAGGTCTAGATCAGATTTGTAGGCCATGTGGCCCAGAAGTTTGAAAAGGTCTAGATCAGATTTGTAGGCCATGTGGCCCAGAAGTTTGAAAAGGTCTAGATCAGATTTGTAGGCCATGTGGCCCAGAAGTTTGAAAAGGTCTAGATCAGATTTGTAGGCCATGTGGCCCAGAAGTTTGAAACGGTCTAGATCAGATTTGTAGGCCATGTGGCCCAGAAGTTTGAAACGGTCTAGATCAGATTTGTAGGCCATGTGGCCCAGAAGTTTGAAAAGGTCTAGATCAGATTTGTAGGCCATGTGGCCCAGAAGTTTGAAACGGTCTAGATCAGATTTGTAGGCCATGTGGCCCAGAAGTTTGAAACGGTCTAGATCAGATTTGTAGGCCATGTGGCCCAGAAGTTTGTAAAGGTCTAGATCTGATTTGTAGGCCATGTGGCCCAGAAGTTTGAAAAGGTCTAGATCAGATTTGTAGGCCATGTGGCCCAGAAGTTTGAAAAGGTCTAGATCAGATTTGTAGGCCATGTGGCCCAGAAGTTTGAAAAGGTCTAGATCAGATTTGTAGGCCATGTGGCCCAGAAGTTTGAAACGGTCTAGATCAGATTTGTAGGCCATGTGGCCCAGAAGTTTGAAAAGGTCTAGATCAGATTTGTACGCCATGTGGCCCAGAAGTTTAAAAAGGTCTAGATCAGATTTGTAGGCCATGTGGCCCAGAAGTTTGAAAAGGTCTAGATCTGATTTGTAGGCCATGTGGCCCAGAAGTTTGAAAAGGTCTAGATCAGATTTGTAGGCCATGTGGCCCAGAAGTTTGAAAAGGTCTAGATCAGATTTGTAGGCCATGTGGCCCAGAAGTTTGAAAAGGTCTAGATCTGATTTGTAGGCCATGTGGCCCAGAAGTTTGAAAAGGTCTAGATCAGATTTGTAGGCCATGTGGCCCAGAAGTTTGAAACGGTCTAGATCAGATTTGTAGGCCATGTGGCCCAGAAGTTTGAAACGGTCTACATCAGATTTGTAGGCCATGTGGCCCAGAAGTTTGAAAAGGTCTAGATCAGATTTGTAGGCCATGTGGCCCAGAAGTTTGAAAAGGTCTAGATCAGATTTGTAGGCCATGTGGCCCAGAAGTTTGAAACGGTCTAGATCAGATTTGTAGGCCATGTGGCCCAGAAGTTTGAAACGGTCTAGATCAGATTTAAGGGCCATGTGGCCCAGAAGTTTGAAAAGGTCTAGATCAGATTTGTAGGCCATGTGGCCCAGAAGTTTGAAAAGGTCTAGATCAGATTTGTAGGCCATGTGGCCCAGAAGTTTGAAAAGGTCTAGATCAGATTTGTAGGCCATGTGGCCCAGAAGTTTGAAAAGGTCTAGATCAGATGTGTAGGCCATGTGGCCCAGAAGTTTGAAAAGGTCTAGATCAGATGTGTAGGCCATATGTCCCAGTCCTGCTGTGATGGTAGAACCCTGATTAGGTTGGATTATATTACCACCACCACCACCACCATCACCATACTCCTGAAGCTCAAACACAACACTGTCCATCTGTTTCAACAGTCAACACAGGTGTGTTTACACCCCTATGCTTCTCTTTCCAGGGAACGAAGGTTCCTGGATGTACTGCTAACAACAAGCAGCATACACACACACACACGTCACACACACACGTCTCACACACACACACACACATCACACACACACATGTCTCACACACACGTCACACACACATCACACACACATACACGTCTCACACACACACACACACATCACACACACACATGTCTCACACACACGTCACACACATACATACACGTCACACACACACATGTCACACACACACACACGTCACACACACATACATACGCATGTCACACGTGCATGCAACACCAATGCAACACCAGTGAGTACACAGTAGTAAGATAATTTAGTTCATACTTCATTTAGTTCTGACTTCATTTAGTTCTGACTTCATTTAGTTCTGACTTCCTTTAGTTCTGACTTCATTTAGTTCTGACTTCATTTAGTTCTGACTTCCTTTAGTTCTGACTTCCTTTAGTTCTGACTTAATTTAGTTCTGACTTCCTTTAGTTCTGACTTCCTTTAGTTCTGACTTCCTTTAGTTCTGACTTCATTTAGTTCTGACTTCCTTTAGTTCTGACTTCATTTAGTTCATACTTCATTTAGTTGTGGGTTCCTTTAGTTCTGACTTCCTTTAGTTCTGACTTCATTTAGTTCTGACTTCCTTTAGTTGTGGGTTCCTTTAGTTCTGACTTCCTTTAGTTCTGGGTTCTTTTAGTTCTGGGATCCTTTAGTTCTGACTTCATTTAGTTCTGGATTCCTTTAGTTCTGGGTTCTTTTAGTTCTGACTTACTTTAGTTCTGACTTCCTTTAGTTCTGGGTTCCTTTAGTTGTGGGTTCCTTTAGTTCTGGGTTCCTTTAGTTCGGACTTCCTTTAGTTCTGGGTTCCTTTAGTTCTGGGTTCCTTTAGTTCTGACTTCCTTTAGTTGTGGGTTCCTTTAGTTCTGACTTCATTTGATTGTGGGTTCCTTTAGTTCTGACTTCATTTAGTTCTGACTTCCTTTAGTTCTGACTTCATTTAGTTCTGGGTTCCTTTAGTTCTGGGTTCCTTTAGTTCTGACTTCCTTTAGTTGTGGGTTCCTTTAGTTCTGACTTCATTTGATTGTGGGTTCCTTTAGTTCTGACTTCATTTAGTTGTGGGTTCCTTTAGTTGTGGGTTCCTTTAGTTGTGGGTGCCTTTAGTTCTGCCTTCCTTTAGTTCTGGGTTCCTTTAGTTCTGGGTTCCTTTAGTTCTGACTTCCTTTAGTTGTGGGTTCCTTTAGTTCTGACTTCCTTTAGTTCGGGGTTCCTTTAGTTCTGACTTCCTTTAGTTCTGGGTTCCTTTTAGTTCTGGGTTCCTTTAGTTCTGACTTCATTTAGTTGTGGGTTCCTTTAGTTGTGGGTTCCTTTAGTTCGGACTTCCTTTAGTTCTGGGTTCCTTTTAGTTTTGGGTTCCTTTAGTTCTGACTTCATTTATTTGTGGGTTCCTTTAGTTGTGGGTTCCTTTAGTTGTTGGTTCCTTTAGTTCTGACTTCATTTAGTTGTGGGTTCCTTTAGTTCTGACTTCATTTAGTTGTGGGTTCCTTAAGTTCTGACTTCATTTAGTTCTGGGTTCCTTTAGTTGTGGGTTCCTTTAGTTATGGGTTCCTTTAGTTCTGGGTTCCTTTAGTTCTGACTTCCTTTAGTTGTGGGTTCCTTTAGTTCTGACTTCCTTTAGTTCGGGGTTCCTTTAGTTCGGGGTTCCTTTAGTTCTGACTTCCTTTAGTTCTGGGTTCCTTTTAGTTCTGGGTTCCTTTAGTTCTGACTTCATTTAGTTGTGGGTTCCTTTAGTTGTGGGTTCCTTTAGTTCGGACTTCCTTTAGTTCTGGGTTCCTTTTAGTTCTGGGTTCCTTTAGTTCTGACTTCATTTATTTGTGGGTTCCTTTAGTTGTGGGTTCCTTTAGTTCTGACTTCCTTAAGTTCTGACTTAATTTAGTTGTGGGTTCCTTTAGTTCTGACTTAATTTAGTTGTGGGTTCCTTTAGTTGTGGGTTCCTTTAGTTGTGGGTTCCTTTAGTTGTTGGTTCCTTTAGTTCTGACCTCATTTAGTTGTGGGTTCCTTTAGTTCTGACTTCATTTAGTTGTGGGTTCCTTTAGTTGTGGGTTCCTTTAGTTCGGACTTCCTTTAGTTCTGACTTCCTTTAGTTCTGGGTTCCTTTAGTTCTGGGTTCCTTTAGTTCTGACTTCCTTTAGTTGTGGGTTCCTTTAGTTCTGACTTCATTTGATTGTGGGTTCCTTTAGTTCTGACTTCATTTAGTTGTGGGTTCCTTTAGTTGTGGGTTCCTTTAGTTCTGACTTCATTTAGTTCTGGGTTCCTTTAGTTCTGACTTCATTTAGTTGTGGGTTCCTTTAGTTGTGGGTTCCTTTAGTTGTGGGTTCCTTTAGTTGTGGGTTCCTTTAGTTGTGGGTTCCTTTAGTTCTGGGTTCCTTTAGTTCTGGGTTCCTTTAGTTCTGACTTCCTTTAGTTGTGGGTTCCTTTAGTTCTGACTTCCTTTAGTTCGGGGTTCCTTTAGTTCTGGGTTCCTTTTAGTTCTGGGTTCCTTTAGTTCTGACTTCATTTAGTTGTGGGTTCCTTTAGTTGTGGGTTCCTTTAGTTGTGGGTTCCTTTAGTTGTGGGTTCATTTAGTTCTGGGTTCCTTTAGTTCTGCGTTCCTTTAGTTCTGGGTTCCTTTAGTTCTGACTTCATTTAGTTGTGGGTTCCTTTAGTTCTGACTTCATTTAGTTCTGACTTCCTTAAGTTCTGACTTCCTTTAGTTCTGACTTCCTTTAGTTCTGACTTCCTTTAGTTCTGACTTCATTTAGTTGTGGGTTCCTTTAGTTGTGGGTTCCTTTAGTTCTGGGTTCCTTTAGTTCTGACTTCATTTAGTTCTGACTTCATTTAGTTCTGTCTTCATTTAGTTGTGGGTTCCTTTAGTTCTGACTTCATTTAGTTGTGGGTTCCTTTAGTTGTGGGTTCCTTTAGTTGTGGGTTCCTTTAGTTGTGTGTTCCTTTAGTTCTGACTTCATTTAGTTGTGGGTTCCTTTAGTTGTGGGTTCCTTTAGTTGTGGGTTCCTTTAGTTATGGGTTCCTTTAGTTCTGGGTTCCTTTAGTTGTGGGTTCCTTTAGTTGTGGGTTCCTTTAGTTGTGGGTTCATTTAGTTCTGGGTTCCTTTAGTTCTGACTTCATTTAGTTGTGGGTTCCTTTAGTTCTGACTTCATTTAGTTCTGGGTTCATTTAGTTGTGGGTTCCTTTAGTTGTGGGTTCCTTTAGTTGTGGGTTCCTTTAGTTGTGGGTGCCTTTAGTTGTGGGTTCCTTTAGTTGTGGGTTCCTTTAGTTGTGGGTTCCTCTAGTTCTGGGTTCATTTAGTTCTGGGTTCCTTTAGTTGTGGGTTCATTTAGTTGTGGGTTCCTTTAGTTGCGGGTGCATTTAGTTGTGGGTTCCTTTAGTTGTGGGTTCCTTTAGTTGTGGGTTCCTTTAGTTGTGGGTGCATTTAGTTGTGGGTTCCTTTAGTTGTGGGTTCCTTTAGTTGTGGGTTCCTTTAGTTGTGGGTTCCTTTAGTTGTGGGTTCATTTAGTTGTGGGTTCCTTTAGTTGTGGGTTCCTTTAGTTCTGACTTCATTTAGTTGTGGGTTCATTTAGTTGTGGGTTCCTTTAGTTGTGGGTTCCTTTAGTTGTGGGTTCCTTTAGTTGTGGGTGCCGTCAGCTCTGCCATTCAGGGAGTCCTCTCCTCCAGACTAGTTACAGGTCCAGATGGTCTGTAAAACGCGTCTCACCCTTCTACCTCTCTCCTTTCTCTCCCCCATCTCAATCTCCTTCTACAGGAAGTAAGGGAATCTCTGCTGGCCAGCTGCCAAGAGGAAGCCCCAAGTGGCCTTGTCGGCCCACCCCGGCCCCCTGTCCCACCACCACCGACCATTCCTCCCCTGGCTTGCAGAGTGACGCGTGTCCCTGTCTCTCTCTGGCATGAGACAAACCCTGCCTGTATTCATGTCCTCTGACCACTCAGGAGACAGCAGAGCTCCAGGCAGCTAGCTGGACAGTCTCTCTCTCTGGCATGAGACAAACCCTGCCTGTATTCATGTCCTCTGACCACTCAGGAGACAGCAGAGCTCCAGGCAGCTAGCTGGACAGTCTCTCTCTGGCATGAGACAAACCCTGCCTGTATTCATGTCCTCTGACCACTCAGGAGACAGCAGAGCTCCAGGCAGCTAGCTGGACAGTCTCTCTCTGGCATGAGACAAACCCTGCCTGTATTCATGTCCTCTGACCACTCAGGAGACAGCAGAGCTCCAGGCAGCTAGCTGGACAGTCTTTCTCTGGCATGAGACAAACCCTGCCTGTATTCATGTCCTCTGACCACTCAGGAGACAGTAGAGCTCCAGGCAGCTAGCTGGACAGTCTCTCTCTGGCATGAGACAAACCCTGCCTGTATTCATGTCCTCTGACCACTCAGGAGACAGCAGAGCTCCAGGCAGCTAGCTGGACAGTCTCTCTCTGGCATGAGACAAACCCTGCCTGTATTCATGTCCTCTGACCACTGAGGAGACAGTAGAGCTCCAGGCAGCTAGCTGGACAGTCTCTCTCTGGCATGAGACAAACCCTGCCTGTATTCATGTCCTCTGACCACTCAGGAGACAGCAGAGCTCTCAGGAGACAGCAGAGCTCCAGGCAGCTAGCTGGACAGTCTCTCTCTGGCGTCTTCTCCCGTCCCTGACCCATGTGATCAACATCCTCTCCAGCTCCTCCCACTCACAGACCACAATGCCTTTCTGGACTGAAAAGACCGCCTGGTCAGTGTCGCTCTGCGCTAGACTTACCAACCTCAGCACAGCTCTCTCTCTCTCTGTCTCTCTGTCTCTCTCTGTCTCTCTCTCTGTATCTCTCTGTACCTCTCTCTGTCTCTCTCTCTGTCTCTCTCTGTCTCTCTCTCTGTATCTCTCTGTACCTCTCTCTGTCTCTCTCTCTCCCTCTCTCTGTCTCTCTCTCTGTCTCTCTCTGTCTCTCTCTGTCTCTCTCTGTACCTCTCTCTCTCTCTCTCTCTCTGTCTCTCTCTGTCTCTCTCTCTCTCTCTCTCTCTCTCTCTCTCTCTCTCAGTCTCTCAGTCTCTCTCTGTCTCTCTGTCAATTCAATTCAATTCAATTCAAGGGCTTTATTGGCATGGGAAACATGTGTTAACATTGCCAAAGCAAGTGAGGTAGACAACATACAAAGTGCTCTCTGTCTCTCTCTCTCTCTCTCTCTCTCTGTCTCTCTCTGTCTCTCTCTCTGTCTCTCTCTCTGTCTCTCTCTCTCTCTCTCTGTCTCTCTCTCTCTCTCTCTGTCTCTCTCTCTCTGTCTCTCTCTCTCTCTGTCTCTCTCTGTCTCTCTCTCAGTCTCTCTCTCTGTCTCTCTCTCTGTCTCTCTCTCTGTCTCTCTCTCTCTCTCTCTCTGTCTCTCTCTGTCTCTCTCTCTGACTCTCTCTCTCAATTCAATTTCAATTTAAGGGTTTTATTGGAAAGGAAAACATATGTTAACATTGCCAAAGCAAGTGAAATAGATAATAAATAAAAGTGAAATAAACAATAAAAATGAACAGTAAACATTAACCTCACAGAAGTTCAAAAGAATAAAGACATTTCATATTATATATATACAGTGTTTTAACAATGTGCAAATGGTTAAAGGACACAAGGGAAAATAAATAAGCATAAATATGGGTTGTATTTACAATGGTGTTTGTTCTTCACTGGTTGCCCTTTTCTCGTGGCAACAGGTCACAAATCTTGCTGCTGTGACGTCACACTGTGGTATTTCACCCAGTAGATATGGGAGTTTATCAAAATTGGATTTGTTTTCGAATTCTTTGTGGATCTGTGTGATCTGGGGGAAATATGGGTCTCTAATATGGTCATACATTGGGCAGGAGGTTAGGAAGTGCAGCTCAGTTTCCACCTCATTTTGTGGGCAGTGAGCACATAGCCTGTCTTCTCTTGAGAGCCATGTCTGCCTACGGCGGCCTTTCTCAATAGCAAGGCTATGCTCACTGAGTCTGTACATAGTCAAAGCTTTCCTTAAGTTTGGGTCAGTCACAGTGGTCAGGTATTCTGCCGCTGTGTACTCTCTGTTTAGGGTCAGTCACAGTGGTCAGGTATTCTGCTACTGTGTACTCTCTGTTTAGGGTCAGTCACAGTGGTCAGGTATTCTGCCACTGTGTACTCTCTGTTTAGGGTCAGTCACAGTGGTCAGGTATTCTGCTACTGTGTACTCTCTGTTTAGGGTCAGTCACAGTGGTCAGGTATTCTGCTACTGTGTACTCTCTGTTTAGGGTCAGTCACAGTGGTCAGGTATTCTGCCACTGTGTACTCTCTGTGTAGGGCCAAATAGCATTCTAGTTTGCTCTGTTATTTTGTTAATTCTTTCCAATGTGTTAAGTAATTATCTTTTAGTTTTCTCATGATTTGGTTGGGTCTAATTGTGCTGCTGTCCTGGGGATCTGTGGGGTGTGTTTGTGTTTGTGAACAGAGCCCCAGGACCAGCTTTCTTAGGGGACTCTTCTCCAGGTTCCTCTCTCTGTAGGTGATGGCTTTGTTATGGAAGGTTTGAGAATCACTTCCTTTTTAGGTGGTTGTAGAATTTAACGGCTCTTTTCTGGATTTTGATCATTAGCGGGTATCGGCCTCATTCTGCTCTGCATTATTTGGTGTTCTACGTTGTACACGGAGGATATTTTTGCAGAATTCTGCGTGCAGAGTCTCAATTTGGTGTTTGTCCCATTTTGTGAAGTCTTGGTTGGTGAGCGGACCCCAGACCTCACAACCATAAAGGGCAATGGGCTCTATGACTGATTCAAGTATTTTTAGCCAGATCCTAATTGGTATGTTGAAGTTTATGTTCCTTTTGATGGCATAGAAGGCCCTTCTTGCCTTGTCTCTCAGATCGTTCACAGCTTTGTGGAAGTTACCTGTGGCGCTGATGTTTAGGCCAAGATACGTATAGGTTTTTGTGTGCTCTAGGGCAACGGTGTCTAGATGGAATTTTTATTTGTGGTCCTGGTGACTGGACCTTTTTTGGGAACACCATTATTTTGGTCTTACTGAGATTTACTGTCAGGGCCCAGGTCTGTCAGGGCCCAGGTCTGTCAGGTCTGTCAGGGCCCAGGTCTGTCAGGGCCCAGAATCTATCTAGGTGATGCTGTAGGCCCTCCTTGGTTGGTGCCAGAAGCACCAGATCATCAGCAAACAGCAGACATTTGACTTCAGATTCTAGACTTCAGATTCAGATTCACTCTCTCTCTACCCCCCCCCCCATCTAATGCTCTCTCTACCCCCCCTCTAATGCTCTCTCTACCCCCCCCCATCTAATGCTCTCTCTACCCCCCCTCTAATGCTCTCTCCCCCCCCCTAACTCTCTCTCTCTCTGTGTCTCCTGGGGTTGAGTGAGACGTGGAGCTGGTTGATGAGAGACAGCCCTCAGCAGCCTGCTGTACTGTTAGTGAGTAGGTGTGAGAACCACAACAACCCTCCCTCCCAGTCAGTCAGTCCATCTGGTTTTCATTAGCTTGTTGCTACGCAGGAAAAAAAAACATTTATTTTGTTGTCCATGCAGCCAATCAGGAAGTGATTTTGGGGCAGTAGCTTCCTGTTTCCCTGCGTTCCCCCGGACATTAGGCCCCGCCCAGCTCCTCTAGCACAACAGTTAATGTATAACATGCTGCTTTAGGACACAGAGGACAGGAAGGGGACAGTCCTGTCTGTAGGACACAGAGGACAGGAGGGGGACAGCTGTAGGACACAGAGGACAGGAAGGGGACAGCTGTAGGACACAGAGGACAGGAGGGGGACAGCTGGAGGACACAGAGGACAGGAGGGGGACAGTCCTGTCTGTAGGACACAGAGGACAGGAAGGACACAGTCCTGCCTGTAGGACACAGAGGACAGGAAGGGGACAGTCCTGTCTGTAGGACAGGAAGGGGACAGTCCTGTCTGTAGGACACAGAGGACAGGAAGGGGACAGTCCTGTCTGTAGGACACAGAGGACAGGAGGGGGAACAGTCCTGTCTTTAGGACACAGAGGACAGGAAGGGAACAGTCCTGTCTGTAGGACACAGAGGACAGGAAGGGGGACAGTCCTGTCTGTAGGACACAGAGGACAGGAGGGGGAACTGTCCTGTCTGTAGGACACAGAGGACAGGAGGGGGAACAGTCCTGTCTGTTGGACACAGAGGACAGGAAGGGGACAGTCCTGTCTGTAGGACACAGAGGACAGGAGGGGGACAGTCCTGTCTGTAGGACACAGAGGACAGGAGGGGGACAGTCCTGTCTGTAGGACACATAGGACAGGAGGGGGGACAGTCCTCTCTGTAGGACAAAGAGGAAAGGAAGGGGAACAGTCCTGTCTGTAGGACACAGAGGACAGGAGGGGGAACAGTCCTGTCTGTAGGACACAGAGGACAGGAGGGGGACAGTCCTGTCTGTAGGACACAGAGGACAGGAGGGGAACAGTCCTGTCTGTAGGACACAGAGGACATGGGGGGGAACAGTCCTGTCTGTAGGACACAGAGGACATGGGGGGGAACAGTCCTGTCTGTAGGACACAGAGGACAGGAGGGGGACAGCCCTGTCTGTTGGACACAGAGGACAGGAGGGGGGACAGTCCTGTCTGTAGGACACAGAGGACAGGAAGGGGACAGCTGTAGGACACAGAGGACAGGAGGGGGACAGTCCTCTCTGTAGGACACAGAGGACAGAAAGGGGAACAGTCCTGTCTGTAGGACACAGAGGACAGGAGGGGGAACAGTCCTGTCTGTAGGACACAGAGGACAGGAAGGGGGACAGTCCTGTCTGTAGGACACAGAGATGTTCAACTCTGAAACCATCTGTGATTCGATCTCTCCGGCCAAATGCAGCAGGTGGTGCTGTGCGATTAACCACCGAAATTACAGTTATTACAGTTATTACAGTTATTACAGTTATTACAGTTATTACAGTTATTACAGTTATTACAGTTATTACAGTTATTACAGTTATTACAGTTATTACAGTTATTACAGTTACTACAGTTATTACAGTTATTACAGTTGTTACAGTTATTACAGTTATTACAGTTATTACAGTTATTACAGTTATTACAGTTACTACAGTTATTACAGTTATTACAGTTACTACAGTTATTACAGTTATTACAGTTACTACAGTTATTACAGTTATTACAGTTATTACAGCTACTACAGTTATTACAGTTATTACAGTTATTACAGTTACTACAGTTATTACAGTTATTACAGTTATTACAGTTACTACAGTTACTACAGCTACTACAGTTATTACAGTTATTATAGTTACTACAGTTATTACAGTTACTACAGTTACTACAGTTATTACAGTTATTACAGTTGTTACAGTTATTACAGTTATTACAGTTGTTACAGTTATTACAGCTACTACAGTTATTACAGTTATTACAGTTGTTACAGTTATTACAGTTACTACAGTTACTACAGTTATTACAGTTATTACAGTTGTTACAGTTATTACAGTTATTACAGCTACTACAGTTATTACAGTTATTACAGTTACTACAGTTACTACAGTTATTACAGTTATTACAGTTATTACAGTTGTTACAGTTATTACAGATACTACAGTTACTACAGTTATTACAGTTATTACAGTTATTACAGATACTACAGTTATTACAGTTATTACAGTTATTACAGTTATTACAGTTATTACAGCTACTACAGTTATTACAGTTATTACAGTTATTACAGTTATTACAGTTATTACAGTTATTACAGTTACTACAGTTATTACAGTTATTACAGTTATTACAGCTACTACAGTTATTACAGTTACTACAGTTATTACAGTTATTACAGTTATTACAGTTATTACAGTTGTTACAGTTATTACAGCTACTACAGTTATTACAGTTATTACAGTTGTTACAGTTATTACAGTTACTACAGTTACTACAGTTATTACAGTTATTACAGTTGTTACAGTTATTACAGTTATTACAGCTACTACAGTTATTACAGTTATTACAGTTACTACAGTTACTACAGTTATTACAGTTATTACAGTTATTACAGTTGTTACAGTTATTACAGATACTACAGTTACTACAGTTATTACAGTTATTACAGTTATTACAGATACTACAGTTACTACAGTTATTACAGTTATTACAGTTATTACAGCTACTACAGTTATTACAGTTACTACAGTTATTACAGTTATTACAGTTATTACAGTTGTTACAGTTACTACAGTTATTACAGTTGTTACAGTTATTACAGTTACTACAGTTATTACAGTTATTACAGTTACTACAGTTATTACAGTTATTACAGTTACTACAGTTATTACAGTTATTACAGTTACTACAGTTATTACAGTTATTACAGTTATTACAGTTACTACAGTTATTACAGTTACTACAGTTGTTACAGTTATTACAGTTATTACAGTTACTACAGTTATTACAGTTGTTACAGTTACTACAGTTGTTACAGTTATTACAGTTATTACAGTTACTACAGTTATTACAGTTATTACAGTTACTACAGTTACTACAGTTATTACAGTTACTACAGATACTACAGTTATTACAGTTACTACAGTTACTACAGTTATTACAGATATTACAGCTACTACAGTTACTACAGTTACTACAGTTACTACAGCTACTACAGTTATTACAGTTATTACAGTTGTTACAGTTATTACAGTTATTACAGTTATTACAGTTATTACAGTTATTACAGTTATTACAGTTACTACAGTTATTATAGTTATTACAGCTACTACAGTTACTACAGTTATTACAGTTATTACAGTTATTACAGTTACTACAGTTACTACAGCTACTACAGCTATTACAGTTATTACAGTTATTACAGTTATTACAGTTATTACAGTTATTACAGTTACTACAGTTACTACAGTTATTACAGTTACTACAGTTATTACAGTTACTACAGTTGTTACAGTTATTACAGTTATTACAGTTATTACAGTTATTACAGTTATTACAGTTATTACAGTTATTACAGTTATTACAGTTATTACAGTTATTACAGCTACTACAGCTATTACAGTTATTACAGCTACTACAGTTATTACAGTTACTACAGTTGTTACAGTTGTTACAGTTATTACAGTTATTACAGTTATTACAGTTATTACAGTTACTACAGTTGTTACAGTTATTACAGTTATTACAGTTATTACAGTTATTACAGTTATTACAGTTACTACAGTTGTTACAGTTGTTACAGTTATTACAGTTATTACAGTTATTACAGTTACTACAGTTGTTACAGTTGTTACAGTTATTACAGTTATTACAGCTACTACAGTTATTACAGTTATTTGACCATCAAAGGTTAAATGACTTAAATTACCTTTCGTTCACTTTTTTTCTGTGGTTTCAATGCACACATTGCTCAGTTTCTCTAGAGATAAATCAGACCCAGCCTGAACTGTGTGATGTAGTAGGGAGTTGTAGTTTCTCTAGAGATAAATCAGACCCAGACTGAACTGTGTGATGTAGTAGGGAGTTGTAGTTTCTCTAGAGATAAATCAGACCCAGACTGAACTGTGTGATGTAGTAGGGAGTTGTAGTTTCTCTGGAGATAAATCAGACCCAGCCTGAACTGTGTGATGTAGTAGGGAGTTGTAGTTTCTCTAGAGATAAATCAGACCCAGCCTGAACTGTGTGATGTAGTAGGGAGTTGTAGTTTCTCTGGAGATAAATCAGACCCAGCCTGAACTGTGTGATGTAGTAGGGAGTTGTAGTTTCTCTGGAGATAAATCAGACCCAGACTGAACTGTGTGATGTAGTAGGGAGTTGTAGTTTCTCTAGAGATAAATCAGACCCAGCCTGAACTGTGTGATGTAGTAGGGAGTTGTAGTTTCTCTAGAGATAAATCAGACCCAGACTGAACTGTGTGATGTAGTAGGGAGTTGTAGTTTCTCTAGAGATAAATCAGACCCAGCCTGAACTGTGTGATGTAGTAGAGTTGTAGTTTCCAACAGGCCAATATTCTACATAGTTTAGTGCAGAAAACGTGGTGATTAACTACAACGCCCATAATCCATTGCGAACCTACTTGTCCGGTCTGTGTGTTTCGTTTAGGCCTGCTATGTTAGGGTAGTTTGGGGCAGACACAGAGAGACAGAGACAGAACAGCTCATGAGCCCGCTATGTTAGGGTAGTTTGGGGCAGACACAGAGAGACAGAGACAGAACAGCTCATGAGCCCGCTATGTTAGGGTAGTTTGGGGCAGACACAGAGAGACAGAGACAGAGACAGAACAGCTCATGAGCCCGCTATGTTAGGGTAGTTTGGGGCAGACACAGAGAGACAGAGACAGAGACAGAACAGCTCATGAGCCCGCTATGTTAGGGTAGTTTGGGGCAGACACAGAGAGACAGAGACAGAGACAGAACAGCTCATGAGCCCGCTATGTTAGGGTAGTTTGGGGCAGACACAGAGAGACAGAGACAGAGACAGAGACAGAACAGCTCATGAGCCCGCTATGTTAGGGTAGTTTGGGGCAGACACAGAGAGACAGAGACAGAGACAGAGACAGAACAGCTCATGAGCCCGCTATGTTAGGGTGGTTTGGGGCAGACACAGAGAGACAGAGACAGAACAGCTCATGACAGAGAGGAAGAGAGAGCAGTTGCCAGGTATCTCTACCTGAAAATACATCATCTAAGTGATCGACAGCAGTCATAAAAGAATGCCTTATTTACTTTGAAGAACCTCTAAAATAGTGATACATTTTTGTTTGTCCGACAACATAATGATGTCTTGAGATTATGACTTAATAAAAGTTATTAAATCAAAACAAATGTCTGGACTGTTCTGTTCTGTAGTGATTTAGGGGTGTTGTTCTACCATATCAATGTACTGCCAACAGTTTGGGACCAGTAACCTGTTGGTCTGCAGCATGTCCAGAACCCAGAGTCCAGAACCCAGAGTCCAGAAACCTAGAGTCCAGAACCCAGAGTCCAGAAACCTAGAGTCCAGAACCCAGAGTCCAGAACCTAGAGCCCAGAACCCAGAGTCCAGAACCTAGAGTCCAGAACCCAGAGTCCAGAACCTAGAGTCCAGAACCTAGAGCCCAGAACCTAGAGCCCAGAACAGTACAACAGTTGATTACAGTAGATTGTAGGTAGGTTCTAGGTTCTAGTGAGGTTGGGGAGAGTACAGTAGACTAGTCCTATTGTAGGGAGGTTATAGGTTCTAGTGAGGTTGGTGACAGTACAGTAGTCTAGTCCTATTGTAGGGAGGTTATAGGTTCTAGTGAGGTTGGTGACAGTACAGTAGACTACAGTAAACTAGTCCTATTGTAGGGAGGTTATAGGTTCTAGTGAGGTTGGTGACAGTACAGTAGACTAGTCCTATTGTAGGGAGGTTATAGGTTCTAGTGAGGTTGGTGACAGTACAGTAGACTACAGTAAACTAGTCCTATTGTAGGGAGGTTATAGGTTCTAGTGAGGTTGGTGACAGTACAGTAGACTACAGTAGACTAGTCCTATTGTAGGGAGGTTATAGGTTCTAGTGAGGTTGGTGACAGTACAGTAGACTACAGTAGACTAGTCCTATTGTAGGGAGGTTATAGGTTCTAGAGAGGTTGGTGACAGTACAGTAGACTAGTCCTATTGTAGGGAGGTTATAGGTTCTAGTGAGGTTGGTGACAGTACAGTAGACTAGTCCTATTGTAGGGAGGTTATAGGTTCTAGTGGGGTTGGTGACAGTACAGTAGACTACAGTAGACTAGTCCTATTGTAGGGAGGTTCTAGGTTCTAGTGGGGTTGGTGACAGTACAGTAGACTACAGTAGACTACAGTAGACTAGTCCTATTGTAGGGAGGTTATAGGTTCTAGAGAGGTTGGTGACAGTACAGTAGACTAGTCCTATTGTAGGGAGGTTATAGGTTCTAGTGGGGTTGGTGACAGTACAGTAGACTACAGTAGACTAGTCCTATTGTAGGGAGGTTCTAGGTTCTAGTGGGGTTGGTGACAGTACAGTAGACTACAGTAGACTAGTCCTATTGTAGGTAGGTTATAGGTTCTAGTGAGGTTGGTGACAGGACAGTAGACTAGTCCTATTGTAGGGAGGTTATAGGTTCTAGTGGGGTTGGTGACAGTACAGTAGACTACAGTAGACTAGTCCTATTGTAGGGAGGTTATAGGTTCTAGTGAGGTTGGTGACAGTACAGTAGACTACAGTAGACTAGTCCTATTATAGGGAGGTTATAGGTTCTAGTGAGGTTGGTGACAGTACAGTAGACTAGTCCTATTGTAGGAAGGTTATAGGTTCTAGTGAGGTTGGTGACAGTACAGTAGACTAGTCCTATTGTAGGGAGGTTATAGGTTCTAGTGGGGTTGGTGACAGTACAGTAGACTAGTCATATTTTAGGTAGGTTATAGGTTCTAGTGGGGTTGGTGACAGTACAGTAGACTACAGTAGACTAGTCCTATTGTAGGTAGGTTATAGGTTCTAGTGAGGTTGGTGACAGTACAGTAGACTAGTCCTATTGTAGGGAGGTTATAGGTTCTAGTGAGGTTGGTGACAGTACAGTAGACTACAGTAAACTAGTGCTATTGTAGGGAGGTTATAGGTTCTAGTGAGGTTGGTGACAGTACAGTAGACTAGTCCTATTGTAGGGAGGTTATAGGTTCTAGTGAGGTTGGGGAGAGTACAGTAGACTACAGTAGACTAGTCCTATTGTAGGAAGGTTATAGGTTCTAGTGAGGTTGGTGACAGTACAGTAGACTAGTCCTATTGTAGGGAGGTTATAGGTTCTAGTGAGGTTGGGGAGAGTACAGTAGACTAGTCCTATTGTAGGTAGGTTATAGGTTCTAGTGAGGTTGGTGACAGTACAGTAGACTAGTCCTATTGTAGGTAGGTTATAGGTTCTAGTGAGGTTGGTGACAGTACAGTAGACTAGTCCTATTGTAGGGAGGTTATAGGTTCTAGTGAGGTTGGTGACAGTACAGTAGACTAGTCCTATTGTAGGGAGGTTATAGGTTCTAGTGAGGTTGGTGACAGTACAGTAGACTACAGTAGACTAGTCCTATTGTAGGTAGGTTATAGGTTCTAGTGAGGTTGGTGACAGTACAGTAGACTAGTCCTATTGTAGGTAGGTTATAGGTTCTAGTGAGGTTGGTGACAGTACAGTAGACTACAGTAGACTAGTCCTATTGTAGGGAGGTTATAGGTTCTAGTGAGGTTGGTGACAGTACAGTAGACTACAGTAGACTAGTCCTATTGTAGGGAGGTTATAGGTTCTAGTGAGGTTGGTGACAGTACAGTAGACTACAGTAGACTAGTCCTATTGTAGGTAGGTTATAGGTTCTAGTGAGGTTGGTGACAGTACAGTAGACTACAGTAGACTAGTCCTATTGTAGGGAGGTTATAGGTTCTAGTGAGGTTGGTGACAGTACAGTAGACTACAGTAGACTAGTCCTATTGTAGGGAGGTTCTAGGTTCTAGTGAGGTTTGTGACAGTACAATAGACTACAGTAGACTAGTCCTATTGTAGGGAGGTTATGGGTTCTAGAGAGGTTGGTGACAGTACAACAGGTGATTACAGTAGATTGTAGGGAGGTTCTGGGTTCTAGTGAGGTTCTAGACAGTACAACAGGTGATTACAGTAGATTGTAGGGAGGTTCTGGGTTCTAGTGAGGTTGGGGACAGTACAACAGGTGATTACAGTAGATTGTAGGGAGGTTCTGGGTTCTAGTGAGGTTCTAGACAGTACAACAGGTGATTACAGTAGATTGTAGGGAGGTTCTAG
>NW_027040143.1:0-1318 GCF_034236695.1 Oncorhynchus nerka
CCTTCTCCATGTAATCTGATTCATTCTGATCTAGGATCAGGTCCTCCTCTCCGTGTAATCTGATTCATTATGATCTAGGATCAGGTCCCCCTTCTCCATGTAATCTGATTCATTATGATCTAGGATCAGGTCCCCCTCTCCATGTAATCTGATTCATTATGATCTAGGATCAGGTCCCCCTTCTCCATGTAATCTGATTCATTCTGATCTAGGATCAGGTCCTCCTCTCCATGTAATCTGATTCATTATGATCTAGGATCAGGTCCTTATGATCTAAAAGGCTAAACTGATCCACCTTTAAAGGAGCCTTTGGGGGATTTTTGAGACCAGGTCAACCTAATTTTTAACCCTGAGACTACAATGGTCTGTTGAAATGTAATGAACATAATAAACACATCCCCATCAACATCTGTCTGTTTAAACTGGAGATGTCTGTTTTTTGCATGTTTTTTTTTACATGGGCTGTGTCTCAATCCACCTCATCCTCAGATATCGCCCATAATGTAAGCTGAGACTTGTAGGAACCCAATGGTGTTCTCCGTTCTGCTCTAGGAATTACAACAAACTAACAGGGTGTAAAGTGATATTAGGGACACACAGAACATCTTAAATTAAATTATATGAATGAAAAATGAATGAACAAATGAGTGAATGAAAACTGTATTATTGCATACATACAGTTGAAGTCGGAAGTGTACATACACCTGAGCCAAATATATTTAAACTCAGTTTTTCACAATTCCTGAAATTGAATCCTCATAAAAAAAGTCCTTGTTTTAGGTCAGTTAGGATAATCACTTTATTTTAAAGAATGTGAAATGTCAGAATAATAGTAGAGAGAATGATTTATTTCAGCTTTCACTAAATAAGAACTGAATGACTCAGCAGCACTCAGACACTATTTACTGTATTCCACATGTTCCCTCTACTTTATTCTAGATTATTAACCTGAAAGACAGAAGAGGGACCGTATGGATGGAATGACTCAGCAGCACTCAGACACTAGTTTACTGTATTCCACATGTCCCCTCTACTTTATTCTAGATTATTAACCTGAAAGACAGAAGAATGACTCAGCAGCACTCAGACACTAGTTTACTGTATTCCACATGTCCCCTCTACTTTATTCTAGATTATTAACCTGACAGAAGAATGACTCCGCAGCACTCAGACACTAGTTTACTGTATTCCACATGTCCCCTCTACTTTATTCTAGATTATTAACCTGAAAGACAGAAGAATGACTCAGCAGCACTTAGACACTAGTTTACTGTATTCCACATGTTCCCTCTACTTTATTCTAGATTATTAACCTGAA
>NW_027040143.1:1818-6972 GCF_034236695.1 Oncorhynchus nerka
GCCTTATAATGAGACCCCTGGGTATAAGGAGTAGACCAGCCCTTATAAAGAGACCTCTGGGTATAAGGAGTAGGCCAGCCCTTTATAAAGAGACCTCTGGATATAAGGAGTAGGCTTTACCCTTAATAAGAGACCTCTGGGTATAAGGAGTAGGCCAGCCCTTAATAAGAGACCTCTGGGTATAAGGAGTAGGCCAGCCCTTATAAAGAGACCTCTGGGTATAAGGAGTAGGCCAGCCATATGGACCCTGGGTATAAGTAGCCAGCCTTATAAGAGACCTCTGGGTATAAGGAGTAGGCCAGCCCTTAATAAGAGACCTCGGGGTATAAGGAGTAGGCTTTACCCTTAATAAGAGACCTCGGGGTATAAGGAGTAGGCTTTACCCTTAATAACAGACCTCTGGGTATAAGGAGTAGGCCAGCCCTTAATAAGAGACCTTTGTGATAGAGCTCATATAATTAAAAAAGGACTTTGTGATAACTAACTCAGACTTGTGTGTGTGATTTGGTAAATAGAGGAAATTTCCACGACAAGACACAATAGTGGTGTAATCAAGGTGTATGCTCACGTCAAATGTTTAAAGAATGTCACAAATGTTCAAATGTATAATAAAAAAATGTATTGAACTTAATCAAAAGTCTAACCACCCTGAGAGATTAGGAAAAGGTCTGGAGGGGTTCAGGGGTGAGGACTCATCTATAAATTAGTTATCATTAGCCCTTTCAAAAGGGGGAGGGGTTCAGGGGTGAAGACTCATCCATAAATTAGTTATCATTAACCATCTCAAAAGGGGGAGGGGTTCCAAGAACCTCTTTAAGAACTGTAGCTCTTTGAAGGGTTTTGTTTTAAAGTTTGAATCTGTTGGTGAAGTTTATAGTTTGGTACCTGAGAGTGGAATGTTGAGGACTGCCAGGGCTTTAAGACACTGACTCCACCCAGGAGGTCTTCTATCCTCAACAATCTGGTGGTGAAGCTTATAGTTTGGTACCTGAGAGGGGAATGTTGAGGACTGCAGGGCTTTTGAACCACTGACTCCACCCAGGAGGGTCTTCTACCATCAACAATTTGTTGGTGAAGCATAGTTTTGGTACCTGAGGGGGAATGGTGAGGGGACTGCAGGGCTTTAAGACACTGACTCCACCCAGGAGGTCTTTATCCTCAAAAATCTGTTGGTGAAGCTTATAGTTTGGTACCTGAGGGGAATGTTGAGGACTGCAGGGCTTTAAGACACTGACTCCACCCAGGAGGTCTTCTATCCTCAACAATCCAGTGAAGCTTATAGTTTGGTACCTGAGAGGGGGAATGTTGAGGACTGCAGGGCTTTAAGACACTGACTCAACCCAGGAGGTCTTCTATCCTCCTCAATCTGTTGGTGAAGCTTATAGTTTGGTACCTGAGAGGGGAATGTTGAGGGACTGCCAGGGCTTTAAGAAACTGAAGCCACACAGGAGGTCTTCTATCATCAGCATTCTGGTGGGATGCAGAGATACTTTTAAACAAGTCCATCGTATGAGAAGCCCTGACAAACGTCCCCCTGAAAGATAAACTCTCCTTTGTCATTCCAAGTAGCGGCCCCTGAAAGATAAACTCTCCTTTGTCATTCCAAGTATCTTCAACCTGTAATGCATTATAGGGGCAGGGCTCTCTCTCTGATCTTCAACCTGTAAGGCATTATAGGGGCAGGGCTCTCTCTCTGATCTTCAACCTGTAAGGCATTATTAGGGCAGGTCTCAGATTTTCAACCTGTAAGGTCTCTGGTCCAGGCATTACAGGGCAGGGCTCTCTCTCAGATCTTCAACCTGTAAGGTCTCTGGTCCAGACATTACTGGGGCGGGTTTCTCTCTCAGATATTCAACCTGTAAGGTCTCTCGTCCAGCCATTACAGGGGCAGGTCTGTCAGATCTTCAACCTGTAAGGTCTCTGGTCCAGGCATTATAGGGGGCAGGTCTCAGATCTTCAACCTGTAAGGTCTCTGGTCCAGGCATTACAATAGAAAGTATAGTGACATATTTAAATCGAGTTCCGAGATTGCAATTCCGATGACTTCCACTAGATGTCAACAGTCTTTCTTCAAGGTTTCAGACTTATTTCTTCCAAAACAAGGAAGAATTCTGAGTTTTGATACAGGAACACAGAGTTGTAAATCAATCTGTGCGAGCATGAAGAAGAGACTAAATCGCTTTCCTATTGAACATACTTCTTTCCGTATTAAATATTAGAGTTTAATTACATTTTAGGTACATGAGGATTAAATAGAAATGTAGTTTGACTTGTTTTAACAAAGTTTAGCGGTAGCTTTTTGGACTCCTTTGTCTGCATTTTGAAGGAGTGGATTACTGAAATCAATGGCGCCAACTAAACTGACTTTTTGGGATATAAAGAAGGATTTTATCTAAGAAAACGACACTACATGTTGTACCTGTGACTCTTAGGATTGCAAATCAGAGGAAGATTTTCAAAAAGGAAGTGAATAATGAATCGCTATTTGTGACTTTATGAAACCTGTGCTGGTTGAAAAATATGTTGATGTGCGGCGCCGTCCTCAACCAATCGCATGGCAGACTTTCCATGTAAAGCCTATTGTACATCGGACAATGCAGGTAGATGAACAAGAATTTAAGCTTTTAACCCATATCACACCTATCTACCTAAATGTTTAATATACATCATTTTTATGATTATTTATTTGAATTGCGCACCCTCCAATTTCACCGGATGTTGTCGACTAGACGTAAGAAGTTTTAAGAACAAATTCTTATTTACATTGACGGCCTAGGAACAGTGGGTTAACTGGTCTAGGAACAGTGGGTTAACTGGTCTAGGAACAGTGGGTTAACTGGTCTAGGAACAGTAGGTTAACTGGTCTAGGAACAGTGGGTTAACTGCCTTGTTCAGAACAACGGATCTTTACCTTGTCAGCTCGGGGATTCGATCTAGACACTTTTTAGTTACTGGCCCAACACTCTAACCACTAGGCTACCTGCCGATCCTAGATCATAATGAATCAGATTACATGGAGAGGGGGGACCTGATCCTAGATCATAATGAATCAGATTACATGGACAGGGGAGACCTGATCCTAGATTAGCACTCCTCATCTGAGACACTGCCTATATGAATAAGGAATGCTGTTGTTAAGTCTAGTTACAGCAGGTGTTTACTGCCATCTAGTGGAAGATACTAATAAAACACTACATTATCAGGGTGGGGAGACGGCTGAGTGCAGGATCCATGGTGAGATGACAGAGCAGAAAACACTATATTATCAGGGTGGGGAGACGGCTGAGTGCAGGATCCATGGTGAGATGACAGAGCAGAAAACACTATATGGAGAGAAGTACAAATAAATTATTTCTGAACAATAAAGGACAGAGTAAGATAATAAATAGTAATAAATAAATAATAAATACCTGGAATGACATATTATTACATATTATTACTAGTCTCACAGGGTTCTGTCGTCATTATTTTACCATACACCAGTGACGTCAGAAGTGACGTGTTCCTCATATGAAAGTGAAAGTAAGAGTGTGGTCTACGCCTTTATAAACCAGCTGTTGAAACTGTAGCGCACTTTTCTCTGGTTACTGTTATATAAAGTGAAAGTAAGAGTGTGGTCTACCCCTTTATAAAACAGCTGTTGAAACTGTAGCGCACATTTCTCGGCAACATTAGAAGCGAGATAAATGTGTTGATTTGAAGGACAGACGGACAGACTCTGGTAAATCTTGGCTACATATAACTATTATAAAGTTAGGTCGTAGTCAGACATTCAATAGACAGAGTAACCCTGAGATATGATTCTTTATCATGCGCCCGGTTTCCACGATGGAATTTAGGTGTAACGTTGGGAACGCATGATAAGTGAGCAAACGATAATTAACAGAATACAAATTGGAGTTGAGCTATTTTACAAATAAAATGGTGCGTAAGCTGGTTTACATGGGTTTACCCTCCACTACATCCCCGTTGATGCGGTGTGCAGCGTAGAGTGCATAGTCATTTATTTTTATTTCACTTATATTTAACTCGGCAAGTCAGAACACATTGTTATTAACATTGACGACCTACCCCGGCCAAACCTTGACGACGCTGGGCCAATTGTGCTCCACCCTATGGGACTCCCAATCATGCAGCCTGGATTCTAACCAGGTCCCGCAGTGACGCAGGAGGCGGGACTCTGCACCACTCGGGAGGCGGGACTCTGCACCACTCGGGAGGCGGGACTCTGCACCACTCGGGAGGCGGGACTCTGCACCACTCGGGAGGCGGGACTCTGCACCACTCGGCTGAGCTGACACAGAAAGTAAAGTTGTTATTTTGTACAGGATCCATGGTGAGACAACAGAGCAGAAAACACTACATGGAGATGACTGACAAATAGGTAAGTATTTGTGAACGATAATCTATTCTAAAGAACAGAGTATGTGAATGAATACCTGGAGTGAGATATTACTAGTTAGTAGAACTGCTACTTGAGCTGAGTTGCTGACAGACAGCAGTTTTCAAAGTATGAACTAATCAGTAAACCTACATGTTATCAGTAAAAGTCTGGTAAAGATGGTGGAGGAGCTTTTCAATGATATGGTTTTATGTTTATCTCAGGGTTTCTCCATCCTTTTGTTCTTACCAGCACTTACACACCTGATTCAACTAATCATCAAATATTTTAAGACAGTTTAATATTTGAGGCAAACAAATGAACATTCTCAAATTAAAACCTTTTGGTTTGGTAGACCTTATTAAAGGCCTACAGTAATTCCTATTTTGAAGAGAAAAAAAACAACTTAACCTGGTTTCAGGTAAATTATAAGTTTAGCTAAAATAATGTAAGAGAGACGTCTCGAAGAAGGACTATAAAAAATGTAAGCAAGATGCGGCACAATGTCATGATTTAATGCTGTCGCGTGAAACTGACTGTTAGCGCCACCCTCTGGTTACTGTTGTTATGTTAAGGGGTGACGCCTTGACTGCAGTTGAAACTGACTGTTAGCGCCACCCTCTGGTTACTGTTGTTATGTTAAGGGGTGACACCTTGACTGCAGTTGAAACTGACATTAATAAGAAAGTATCTGGACACGGCCATTTTGAGATGACAGAGCAGCTCTTAGTTTAATCTCTATACTGCAACGCAGTTTCCAAGTAAAGTGAGTA
>NW_027040143.1:7472-170521 GCF_034236695.1 Oncorhynchus nerka
ATGTAGGATATCAGACTGTGAATACTGTCTCGGTCTATAGGTTTACATATGACACAGCATCTAGGTGTTCTATCCCTGAGGATGTAGGATATCGGATGACAGTGAATTGTCTAATACACAGCATCTAGTGTTATATCCCTGAGGATGTTACATATGAATACTGCATCTAGGCATCTAGTTATATCCCTGAGGATGTAGGATATCAGACAGTGAATACTGTCTCGGTCTATAGGTTTACATATGACACAGCATCTAGGTGTTATATCCCTGAGGATGTAGGATATCAGACAGTGAATACTGTCTATAGGTTTACATATGACACAGCATCTAGGTGTTATATCCCTGAGGATGTAGGATATCAGACAGTGAATACTGTCTATAGGTTTACATATGACACAGCATCTAGGTGCTATATCCCTGAGGATGTAGGATATCAGACAGTGAATACTGTCTATAGGTTTACATATGACACAGCATCTAGGTGTTATATCCCTGAGGATGTAGGATATCAGACAGTGAATACTGTCTATAGGTTTACATATGACACAGCATCTAGGTGTTCTATCCCTGAGGATGTAGGATATCGGATGGTGAATACTGTCTATAGGTTTACATATGACACAGCATCTAGGTGTTATATCCCTGAGGATGTAGGATATCAGACAGTGAATACTGTCTATAGGTTTACATATGACACAGCATCTAGGTGTTATATCCCTGAGGATGTAGGATATCAGACAGTGAATACTGTCTCGGTCTATAGGTTTACATATGACACAGCATCTAGGGGTTATATCCCTGAGGATGTAGGATATCAGACAGTGAATACTGTCTATAGGTTTACATATGACACAGCGTCTAGGTGTTATATCCCTGAGGATGTAGGATATCAGACAGTGAATACTGTCTCGGTCTATAGGTTTACATATGACACAGCATCTAGGTGTTATATCCCTGAGGATGTAGGATATCAGACAGTGAATACTGTCTATGGGTTTACATATGACACAGCATCTAGGTGTTATATCCCTGAGGATGTAGGATATCAGACAGTGAATACTGTCTATAGGTTTACATATGACACAGCATCTAGGTGTTATATCCCTGAGGATGTAGGATATCAGACAGTGAATACTGTCTCGGTCTATAGGTTTACATATGACACAGCATCTAGGTGTTATATCCCTGAGGATGTAGGATATCAGACAGTGAATACTGTCTATAGGTTTACATATGACACAGCATCTAGGTGCTATATCCCTGAGGATGTAGGATATCAGACAGTGAATACTGTCTATAGGTTTACATATGACACAGCATCTAGGTGTTATATCCCTGAGGATGTAGGATATCAGACAGTGAATACTGTCTATAGGTTTACATATGACACAGCATCTAGGTGTTATATCCCTGAGGATGTAGGATATCAGACAGTGAATACTGTCTATAGGTTTACATATGACACAGCATCTAGGTGCTATATCCCTGAGGATGTAGGATATCAGACAGTGAATACTCTCTATAGGTTTACATATGACACAGCATCTAGGTGTTATATCCCTGAGGATGTAGGATATCAGACAGTGAATACTGTCTCGGTCTATAGGTTTACATATGACACAGCATCTAGGTGTTAAATCCCTGAGGATGTAGGATATCAGACAGTGAATACTGTCTATAGGTTTACATATGACACAGCATCTAGGTGTTATATCCCTGAGGATGTAGGATATCAGACAATGAATACTGTCTATAGGTTTACATATGACACAGCATCTAGGTGTTATATCCCTGAGGATGTAGGATATCAGACAGTGAATACTGTCTCGGTCTATAGGTTTACATATGACACAGCATCCAGGTGTTATATCCCTGAGGATGTAGGATATCAGACAGTGAATACTGTCTCGGTCTATAGGTTTACATATGACACAGCATCTAGGTGTTATATCCCTGAGGATGTCGGATATCAGACAGTGAATACTGTCTATAGGTTTACATATGACACAGCATCTAGGTGTTATATCCCTGAGGATGTAGGATATCAGACAGTGAATACTGTCTATAGGTTTACATATGACACAGCACCTAGGTGTTATATCCCTGAGGATGTAGGATATCAGACAGTGAATACTGTCTATAGGTTCACATATGACACAGCATCTAGGTGTTATATCCCTGAGGATGTAGAATATCAGACAGTGAATACTGTCTATAGGTTTACATATGACACAGCATCTAGGTGTTATATCCCTGAGGATGTAGGATATCAGACAGTGAATACTGTCTCGGTCTATAGGTTTACATATGACACAGCATCTAGGTGTTATATCCCTGAGGATGTAGGATATCAGACAGTGAATACTGTCTCTGTCTATAGGTTTACATATGACACAGCATCTAGGTGTTATATCCCTGAGGATGTCGGATATCAGACAGTGAATACTGTCTATAGGTTTACATATGACACAGCATCTAGGTGTTATATCCCTGAGGATGTAGGATATCAGACAGTGAATACTGTCTATAGGTTTACATATGACACAGCACCTAGGTGTTATATCCCTGAGGATGTAGGATATCAGACAGTGAATACTGTCTATAGGTTCACATATGACACAGCATCTAGGTGTTATATCCCTGAGGATGTAGAATATCAGACAGTGAATACTGTCTATAGGTTTACATATGACACAGCATCTAGGTGTTATATCCCTGAGGATGTAGGATATTAGACAGTGAATACTGTCTCGGTCTATAGGTTTACATATGACACAGCATCTAGGTGTTATATCCCTGAGGATGTAGGATATCAGACAGTGAATACTGTCTATAGGTTTACATATGACACAGCATCTGTAAGGGTTTTCCTCCTCTTCGTCTGAAGAGGAGGTGTAGCAAGGATCGGACCAAGATGCGGCGTGGTAAGTGTCCATGGTTGTTTATTTAAAAACATGAACTGAACACTCAATGAATACAAAACAATAAACGTGAACAAAACCGAAACAGTACCGTGTGGCGAACAAACACAGACACGGAAACAATCACCCACAAACACACAGTGAAACCCAGGCTACCTAAGTATGATTCTCAATCAGAGACAACTAATGACACCTGCCTCTGATTGAGAACCATACTAGGCCGAAACATTGAAATTCCCAAAACCTAGAAAAACAAACATAGACAACCCACCCAACTCACGCCCTGACCATACTAAATAAATACAAAACAAAGGAAATTAAGGTCAGAACGTGACAGTACCCCCCCCCCAAAGGTGCGGACAACGGCCGCAAAACCTTGACCTATAGGTGAGGGTCTGGGTGGGCGTCTGTCCGCGGTGGCGGTTCTGGCGCGGGACGCGGACCCCACTTCAACATTGTCTTAGTCCGCCTTATTGTCCGCCTCCGTGGCTTTCTCACCATGGCCACCCCTCTCAATGACCCCACTGGACAGAGGGGCAGCTCGGGACAGAGGGGCAGAAGCTCTGGACAGAGGGGCAGGAGCTCGGGACAGAGGGACAGGAGCTCGGGACAGAGGGACAGGAGCTCGGGACAGAGGGGCAGGGGCTCGGGACAGAGGGGCAGGGGCTCGGGACAGAGGGGCAGGGGCTCGGGACAGAGGGGCAGGGGCTCGGGACAGAGGGGCAGGGGCTCGGGACAGAGGGGCAGTGGCTCTGGCGCCTCTGGGCTGAGGGGCTCTGGCGCCTCTGGGCTGAGGGGCTCTGGCGCCTCTGGGCTGAGGGGCTCTGGCGCCTCTGGGCTGAGGGGCTCTGGCAGCGGCGCCGGACGCTGCGGCGCCGGACAGGCGGGACGCTCCGGCAGCGGCGCCGGACAGGCGGGTGGCTCCGGCAGCGGCGCCGGACAGGCGGGAAGCTCCGGCAGCGGCGCCGGACAGGCGGGACGCTCCGGCAGCGGCGCCGGACAGGCGGGAGGCTCCGGCAGCGGCGCCGGACAGGCGGGAGGCTCCGGCAGCGGCGCCGGACAGGCGGGAGGCTCCGGCAGCGGCGCCGGACAGGCGGGACCACCTGCAGGGAGGAGACAGAGAGACAGCCTGGTGCGTGGGGCTGCCACAGGAACCACCAGGCTGGGGAGACCTTCAGGAGGCTTGGTGTTAGGAGGAGCCTGAAAGACTGGGCTGTGGGGGAGCACTGGAGCTCTGGTGCGCAACCTTGGCACCACTTCCCCAGGCTGGACAACTACTCTAGCCCGGACCCTCCAGAGTGCAGGCACAGGTTGAACCGGGCTGTGGGTAAGCACGGGAGATCTAGTGCTTACTACACGCACCTCTCCCTTTGGCTCCACTCCCACATTTGCCCGGCACGAGCGGAGCGCAGGCAGAGGACGCACTGCACCCTCCCAGCGCCCGGAGACACAGCACGCAGAGCCGGCGCAGGATAACCTGGACCAAAACTGCGTACCGGCGACCAGACCCGCTGAGCAGGCACCATACGCCCTGGCTCAATGCCCACACTCGCATGGCACTCTCGGGGGGCTGCCCTATAGCGCACCGGGCTATGGGCACGCACTGGCGACACCGTGCGCTTAACCGCATAACACGGTGCCTGACCAGTAATGCGCTGCTTATCATAAGCACGAGGAGTGAGCTCAGGTCTGCTACCTGGCTTAGTACCACACCTCGTGTGCCCCCCCCCAAAATAATTTGGGGCTGCCTCTCGTACCTGTCGCACTGCCGTGCTGGCTCCTCACATCGCTGGCTCCTCTCTCCGGCTGCCTCCGCTCTCCTAGCTGCCTCCACCTGTTCCCATGGAAGGCGATCCTTTCCCGCCAGGATCTCCTCCCAGGTGTAGCAACCCTTGCCGTCCAATACATCCTCCCATGTCCATTCCTCCTGTGATGCTGGCCGCTGTGGTTGCTGCTGCTGCTGCTGTCGTCGCTGCTGTTTTTTACCACGCCGCTCGGTCCTTGGTGGGTGGGTGATTCTGTAAGGGTTTTCCTCCTCTTCGTCTGAAGAGGAGGTGTAGCAAGGATCGGACCAAGATGCGGCGTGGTAAGTGTCCATGGTTGTTTATTTAAAAACATGAACTGAACACTCAATGAATACAAAACAATAAACGTGAACAAAACCGAAACAGTACCGTGTGGCGAACAAACACAGACACGGAAACAATCACCCACAAACACACAGTGAAACCCAGGCTACCTAAGTATGATTCTCAATCAGAGACAACTAATGACACCTGCCTCTGATTGAGAACCATACTAGGCCGAAACATTGAAATTCCCAAAACCTAGAAAAACAAACATAGACAACCCACCCAACTCACGCCCTGACCATACTAAATAAATACAAAACAAAGGAAATTAAGGTCAGAACGTGACAGCATCTAGGTGTTATATCCCTGAGGATGTAGGATATCAGACAGTGAATACTGTCTATAGGTTTACATATGCCACAGCATCTAGGTGTTATATCCCTGAGGATGTAGGATATCAGACAGTGAATACTGTCTCGGTCTATAGGTTTACATATGACACAGCATCTAGGTGTTATATCCCTGAGGATGTAGGATATCAGACAGTGAATACTGTCTATAGGTTTACATATGACACAGCATCTAGGTGTTATATCCCTGAGGATGTAGGATATCAGACAGTGAATACTGTCTATAGGTTTACATATGACACAGCATCTAGGTGCTATATCCCTGAGGATGTAGGATATCAGACAGTGAATACTGTCTATAGGTTTACATATGACACAGCATCTAGGTGTTATATCCCTGAGGATGTAGGATATCAGACAGTGAATACTGTCTATAGGTTTACATATGACACAGCATATAGGTGCTATATCCCTGAGGATGTAGGATATCAGACAGTGAATACTGTCTCGGTCTATAGGTTTACATATGACACAGCATCTAGGTGTTATATCCCTGAGGATGTAGGATATCAGACAGTGAATACTGTCTATAGGTTTACATATGACACAGCATCTAGGTGCTATATCCCTGAGGATGTAGGATATCAGACAGTGAATACTGTCTATAGGTTTACATATGACACAGCATCTAGGTGTTATATCCCTGAAGATGTAGGATATCAGACAGTGAATACTGTCTATAGGTTTACATATGACACAGCATCTAGGTGTTATATCCCTGAGGATGTAGGATATCAGACAGTGAATACTGTCTATAGGTTTACATATGACACAGCATCTAGGTGTTATATCCCTGAGGATGTAGGATATCAGACAGTGAATACTGTCTATAGGTTTACATATGACACAGCATCTAGGTGTTATATCCCTGAGGATGTAGGATATCAGACAGTGAATACTGTCTATAGGTTTACATATGACACAGCATCTAGGTGCTATATCCCTGAGGATGTAGGATATCAGACAGTGAATACTGTCTATAGGTTCACATATGACACAGCATCTAGGTGTTATATCCCTGAGGATGTAGGATATCAGACAGTGAATACTGTCTATAGGTTTACATATGACACAGCATCTAGGTGTTATATCCCTGAGGATGTAGGATATCAGACAGTGAATACTGTCTATAGGTTTACATATGACACAGCATCTAGGTGTTCTATCCCTGAGGATGTAGGATATCAGACAGTGAATACTGTCTATAGGTTTACATATGACACAGCATCTAGGTGTTATATCCCTGAGGATGTAGGATATCAGACAGTGAATACTGTCTCGGTCTATAGGTTTACATATGACACAGCATCTAGGTGTTATATCCCTGAGGATGTAGGATATCAGACAGTGAATACTGTCTATAGGTTTACATATGACACAGCATCTAGGTGTTATATCCCTGAGGATGTAGGATATCAGACAGTGAATACTGTCTCGGTCTATAGGTTTACATATGACACAGCATCCAGGTGTTATATCCCTGAGGATGTAGGATATCAGACAGTGAATACTGTCTCGGTCTATAGGTTTATATATGACACAGCATCTAGGTGTTATATCCCTGAGGATGTAGGATATCAGACAGTGAATACTGTCTATAGGTTTACATATGACACAGCATCCAGGTGTTATATCCCTGAGGATGTAGGATATCAGACAGTGAATACTGTCTATATGTTTACATATGACACAGCATCTAGGTGTTATATCCCTGAGGATGTAGGATATCAGACAGTGAATACTGTCTATAGGTTTACATATGACACAGCATCTAGGTGTTATATCCCTGAGGATGTAGGATATCAGACGGTGAATACTGTCTATAGGTTTACATATGACACAGCATCTAGGTGTTATATCCCTGAGGATGTAGGATATCAGACAGTGAATACTGTCTATAGGTTTACATATGACACAGCATCTAGGTGTTATATCCCTGAGGATGTAGGATATCAGACAGTGAATACTGTCTATAGGTTTACATATGACACAGCATCTAGGTGTTATATCCCTAAGGATGTAGGATATCAGACAGTGAATACTGTCTCGGTCTATAGGTTTACATATGACACAGCATCTAGGTGTTATATCCCTGAGGATGTAGGATATCAGACAGTGAATACTGTCTCGGTCTATAGGTTTACATATGACACAGCATCTAGGTGTTATATCCCTGAGGATGTAGGATATCAGACAGTGAATACTGTCTATAGGTTTACATATGACACAGCATCTAGGTGCTATATCCCTGAGGATGTAGGATATCAGACAGTGAATACTGTCTATAGGTTTACATATGACACAGCATCTAGGTGTTATATCCCTGAGGATGTAGGATATCAGACAGTGAATACTGTCTATAGGTTTACATATGACACAGCATCTAGGTGCTATATCCCTGAGGATGTAGGATATCAGACAGTGAATACTGTCTATAGGTTTACATATGCCACAGCATCTAGGTGTTATATCCCTGAGGATGTAGGATATCAGACAGTGAATACTGTCTCGGTCTATAGGTTTACATATGACACAGCATCTAGGTGTTATATCCCTGAGGATGTAGGATATCAGACAGTGAATACTGTCTATAGGTTTACATATGACACAGCATCTAGGTGTTATATCCCTGAGGATGTAGGATATCAGACAGTGAATACTGTCTATAGGTTTACATATGACACAGCATCTAGGTGCTATATCCCTGAGGATGTAGGATATCAGACAGTGAATACTGTCTATAGGTTTACATATGACACAGCATCTAGGTGTTATATCCCTGAGGATGTAGGATATCAGACAGTGAATACTGTCTATAGGTTTACATATGACACAGCATCTAGGTGCTATATCCCTGAGGATGTAGGATATCAGACAGTGAATACTGTCTATAGGTTTACATATGCCACAGCATCTAGGTGTTATATCCCTGAGGATGTAGGATATCAGACAGTGAATACTGTCTCGGTCTATAGGTTTACATATGACACAGCATCTAGGTGTTATATCCCTGAGGATGTAGGATATCAGACAGTGAATACTGTCTATAGGTTTACATATGACACAGCATCTAGGTGTTATATCCCTGAGGATGTAGGATATCAGACAATGAATACTGTCTATAGGTTTACATATGACACAGCATCTAGGTGTTATATCCCTGAGGATGTAGGATATCAGACAGTGAATACTGTCTCGGTCTATAGGTTTACATATGACACAGCATCCAGGTGTTATATCCCTGAGGATGTAGGATATCAGACTGTGAATACTGTCTCTGTCTATAGGTTTACATATGACACAGCATCTAGGTGTTATATCCCTGAGGATGTCGGATATCAGACAGTGAATACTGTCTATAGGTTTACATATGACACAGAATCTAGGTGTTATATCCCTGAGGATGTAGGATATCAGACAGTGAATACTGTCTATAGGTTTACATATGACACAGCATCTAGGTGTTATATCCCTGAGGATGTAGGATATCAGACGGTGAATACTGTCTATAGGTTTACATATGACACAGCATCTAGGTGTTATATCCCTGAGGATGTAGGATATCAGACAGTGAATACTGTCTATAGGTTTACATATGACACAGCATCTAGGTGTTATATCCCTGAGGATGTAGGATATCAGACAGTGAATACTGTCTATAGGTTTACATATGACACAGCATCTAGGTGTTATATCCCTGAGGATGTAGGATATCAGACAGTGAATACTGTCTATAGGTTTACATATGACACAGCATCTAGGTGTTATATCCCTGAGGATGTAGGATATCAGACAGTGAATAATGTCTATAGGTTTACATATGACACAGCATCTAGGTGTTATATCCCTAAGGATGTAGGATATCAGACAGTGAATACTGTCTCGGTCTATAGGTTTACATATGACACAGCATCTAGGTGTTATATCCCTGAGGATGTAGGATATCAGACAGTGAATACTGTCTCGATCTATAGGTTTACATATGACACAGCATCTAGGTGCTATATCCCTGAGGATGTAGGATATCAGACTGTGAATACTGTCTATAGGTTTACATATGACACAGCATCTAGGTGCTATATCCCTGAGGATGTAGGATATCAGACGGTGAATACTGTCTCGGTCTATAAGTTTACATATGACACAGCATCTAGGTGTTATATCCCTGAGGATGTAGGATATCAGACAGTGAATACTGTCTATAGGTTTACATATGACACAGCATCTAGGTGCTATATCCCTGAGGATGTAGGATATCAGACAGTGAATACTGTCTATATGTTTACATATGACACAGCATCTAGGTGTTATATCCCTGAGGATGTAGGATATCAGACAGTGAATACTGTCTATAGGTTTACATATGACACAGCATCTAGGTATTATATCCCTGAGGATGTAGGATATCAGACAGTGAATACTGTCTATAGGTTTACATATGACACAGCATCTAGGTGTTATATCCCTGAGGATGTAGGATATCAGACAGTGAATACTGTCTATAGGTTTACATATGACACAGCATCTAGATGTTATATCCCTGAGGATGTAGGATATCAGACAGTGAATACTGTCTATAGGTTTACATATGACACAGCATCTAGGTGTTATATCCCTGAGGATGTAGGATATCAGACAGTGAATACTGTCTATAGGTTCACATATGACACAGCATCTAGGTGTTATATCCCTGAGGATGTAGGATATCAGACAGTGAATACTGTCTATAGGTTTACATATGACACAGCATCTAGGTGTTATATCCCTGAGGATGTAGGATATCAGACAGTGAATACTGTCTCGGTCTATAGGTTTACATATGACACAGCATCTAGGTGTTATATCCCTGAGGATGTAGGATATCAGACAGTGAATACTGTCTATAGGTTTACATATGACACAGCATCTAGGTGCTATATCCCTGAGGATGTAGGATATCAGACAGTGAATACTGTCTATAGGTTTACATATGACACAGCATCTAGGTGTTATATCCCTGAGGATGTAGGATATCAGACAGTGAATACTGTCTATAGGTTTACATATGACACAGCATCTAGGTGCTATATCCCTGAGGATGTAGGATATCAGACATATGTTGTAACTTTAATGTGTTAGAGTTAATGTTTAAGTTAATTCTTTGAGCTGTATCTGTAAAGATATTTCTTTAGATTTATTTGCATATGTAATTGTATTGGGTTGTGTTGAATTATGCTTTTTGACTGCAAGTCCCAGAATGCCTTGCGAGAGGAATGAGTGATAACGCGCCAATTATGTGCAGGTGCGAGTGATTGTAGCTGACTTTCCGACAGCATCTTACCTGCATTGCTCTGTACCAAAACAATTGTTGTTAAATGTAACGTAAACAAGTATTCTTACTAAAAGAAGCTTTCGTATCAAAACCGACGTCCCGAGTCATTACTAAGAAGTTAGTTAATCTAAAATTTGGTACCAAAACCCGGGATATGAGCTGCGACGAAGAAGTGGCTGAAATGGCTGAGGAGGAACGTAGCAACAATGCGGATTTTGAATCAGATTGACGTGGAAATATCCCAGTCAAATCCGGATACCGATCACTTGAGTACATTGTTGGAATTGTTTTCAGCTAAGGAAGACAGTTTGTTTGAACTCGATCGTGGAATTGAACAGTAAACGCCATTGGAAAGATTGGAGGCAGAGATTGCATGCACGGAGGATTATAAAGAACGCATTATCATGCTGAAGAGTCGTGCACAAAGAGTGATAACGAAGAAACAGGACGTCAATCCACTACCAGCCCGGGTGAGTGACGCTAACTCAAACATATCACAGAGACAATCAGTCAGGCTTCCGAAGTTGATTATTGAGAAATTCTATGGAGATGTCAGTATGTGGCAGGAGTTTTTGAGCCAGTATGAGACTGCTATTCACAACAATGATTCACTGTGTAAAAAAGAGAAGTTTATCTATCTGAAAACATATCTCACTGGACCAGCTGCAAAGGCAGTAGCAGGACTGATGTTAACAGACAGTAACTATGATAATGCAATCACTCTACTCAAGAGCAGATTTGGAAGGAAAGACCTTGTGATTAGTACTCATATGTCAAAGCTGCTGAATCTCACACCTGTGAAGAAATCTTCTGATCTAAATGCATTGAGGCAGCTATATGATGAATGTGAAATTCAGATTAGGAGCTTGGAATCACTGGGTGTGGTGTCAGAATCCTATGGAAGCCTACTATTCCCAATCTTACTGCAGATGATTCCAGAGGACATAGCTCTTGACTATAGTCGTCAGAGGGGAGTAGATGATGAATGGAAAGTGTCTGAGATTATCAGTTTCCTACAGAAAGAGGTTCAGAGCAGGGAGAGAGCGCTACAAATGACAAGATCATACAACCAACAGAAAGAGAGCAAACCATGGAACAAGTCATGCTTCTCCAATGAAATGAAACCAAGAAGACCCAACATGCCCTCTGCTGCAGCACTGCATACAGCCAGCCAGAAGGAACAGCAAACGTGTCTATTTTGTGATAGTGCAGACCACAAATCAGAAAACTGCCCTGACTACAATATTGCTACACGCAAAGAGAAACTAAAGAACATGGGAAGATGCTTTGTATGTTTAGGACAGAGACACATAGCAAAATTCTGTAAAGTCAAAGATGTGTCATGTGCAACATGTGGAAGCAGACATCACATTGAGGTGTGTACCAGTAAGAGGAGTGAGGTGCAACCCCCTACTGTTTTTGTAGACGCTGTCGTTTCCTCAGTTATTCCCCATTCAGTGAAGATGAAACCAGATGGACAGAACACTGTGTTGCTACAAACGGCAAAGGCATGGGTAGAAGGCCCATCGGGCAGAAAGATAGCTCGTTGTTTACTAGATGGAGGCAGTCAGAGAAGCTTCATACATGAAAACCTTGTGAAGGGCTTGAAGCTACCATCAGAAAAGAGGCACTCACTCTTCACACGTTTGGCTCCTCTGCCCCAGCAACGTCCCAACGCAACACAGTGAAAGTCATCTTGGAGAATGTCTGGGACAAACAGCAGAGAATAGAGATAGAGGCAATTGAAACCCCACAAGTGTGCACAGCTGTGATGAAGGTTCCTGGTGAACGGATTCAGTATGAGCTCAGTAAAAGGGGACTGCAGCTCGCAGACTTTCCAGGAGATGACAATGATCCTGAACTCTCTGTCCTGATAGGAGCAGACTACTACTGGCAGATAGTATCAGGCAGAGTGGAGCGACTGACAGACACGCTAGTTGCTTTAGAGAGCACCTTTGGATGGTCGGTGCAGGGACCCGTGTCCATGTCAAGTGTCGCCGAGGCAACCTGCATGTTCATCCCACTTGATGAAGACACATTAGTCTCCAAGCAACTGCATGCATTCTGGGAGCTTGAGTCGCTGGGTATTCTAAGCGAGAAGACACAGAACTCAGAGGAAAACGAGGCTCTTCAAAGGTTCGAGGAAACAACCACCTTCAAAGATGGGCGATACCATGTGGAGTTGCCATGAAAACGAGAAATGCCTGAACTCCAAAACAACTATAGAATCGCCAAGAAACGGTTTGAAGGTCTGAAGAAAAGACTGAAGAAGGATGTGACGTTGTACAGCAGATACAATGAAGTAGTAGAAGACTACTTACAACAAGATATGGCAGAGGACGTGCCCAAGGACAACGCATCAAGTGCAGACAACGTAAAATACTACTTACCTCACCATGCAGTACTCCGAGAAGATAAGGTGACAACAAAACTGAGAGTGGTGTTTGATGCCTCGTCCCATGAAGATGGCTGTCCATCTCTAAATGACTGTCTACTCACAGGACCGAACCTGAATCCGGATCTGCTCAGCGTTCTGATAAAGTTCAGACTACATGAGATCGCATTCTTGGCAGACATCAAGAAAGCTTTCCTGCAGATATCCCTAGCAGAGAGAGACAGAGACGCCGTGAGATTTCTATGGCTCACTGGCCCACCAAGGGGAGAAAATGAAGAGGAGCTGCGTGTGCTGAGGATGAAAAGAGTGGTATTTTGAGCTTCCCCAAGTCCATTTTTGCTGGCAGCTACAATCAGGAAGCACCTGAAACAATATGAAACAGAACAACCAGAAGTTGTAGAGATACTGAGAGAGTCACTCTATGTAGATGACTTCATTGCAAGTTCACGCAATGTTGAAGAGGCTTACCTTGTGACAACAACTGCAACGCGAATGCTGTCGATTGCAGGCATGGACCTCTGCAAATGGATGACCAATTCTCCTGAATTGAAAACGAAATGGGAGGAGAGTACGACAACTGACCACCCGTTGACGTTACAAACACAAGGATTAGTGCTGAAGGTTTTAGGTTTAGTATGGAGGCCGGAACGGATGACTTTGTGTTTGACCTCAGGCCACTACTGAACATTCTAAGGCAAAAGGAAAACACAAAGAGAAGTGTTCTGCAGTCGTCTGCACGTATCTTCGACCCTCTTGGTTTCTTTCGGACAGGAGATCAAACTACTGAAGGCAGGAAAAAGCCTAAACAATGACTGTAAAATCAGAGAACTGAAACCTTTCCTGGACGAACACGAACTACTCAGTGTAGGAGGAAGACTGCAACAGTCCAACTTCACATTCAGAGAGCAGCACCCATGGGTTCTGCCCAATAAGTCCAGATACTCAGAAATGCTGATACAGTACCATCATGAGAAGGTGATGCATTCTGGAGCAAGAGACACTCTAGTTCAAATCAGAGAGCGATACTGGATCTTGAGTGCTAGGCAGCTAGTCAAGAGCACAGTGGCAAGATGTATAGTGTGCAAGAGATTCAAGGCAAGGGCCGGACAGCAGGTCACTGCGCCTTTACCAAAAGACAGAATAACTGAATCCCCACCATTCGAAGTCACAGGTGTGGATTTTGCAGGACCGCTCTATGTGAAAGAAAATGGTTCTGTGAAGAAGTCGTACATTGCACTGTTCACTTGTGCTATAACCAGAGCAGTGCATTTGGAACTGGTCTCCGATCAGTCAAGAGAGACATTCCTGTTAGCTCTAAAAAGATTCATCTCAAGGAGAGGATTATGCAAGGTAATCTACTCAGATAATGCAAAAACGTTCAAGAGAGCTGATCAGGACTTGAAAGAGCTGTGGAAGGCAATCGAAGAGCCCCAACTCTTGGCGTTCTTCTCAGAAAGGGGCATCACCTGGAGGTTCATCGCAGAGCGAGCAGCCTGGTGGGGCGGATTCTGGGAAAGACTCGTCAGGTCAGTAAAAACATGCCTGCGAAAGGTTCTTGGGAGAGCTTCACTTAATTTTGAAGAGATGTGCACAGTCCTGACAGAGGTTGAAGCTATCCTAAATTCTAGGCCTCTGACCTTCGTGCACAATGAGGTGGATGAACCACAACTCCTGACCCCACCACACTTCCTGGTGGGTAAAAGACTGACCTCTTTGCCTCCAAGGCCATTTCCAGCTGACACTCAGCACCCAACGTTAAACAAGGGGGAAATGACACGCAGATGGAAGTACAGGCAGAGACTTGTGACCAGTTTCTGGAACAGTTGGCGAAGAGACTACTTGCTGGATCTAAAGTCAGCACACCGCTGTGACACACCACAGCCCACCCCACTGAAGGCGGGTGACGTTGTACTCATTGGAGAAGATAACACACCCAGACAAACCTGGAAACTAGAAAGATTGAGGAACTGTTTCCAGGCCGAGATGGCTTAGTTAGATCATGTTCAGTTCGTACTGCTTCAGGGACTTTGTTGAGGAGACCTATTCAGTTGATATACTGCCTAGAGATCTAGATGAACATAATTGTTCATCGGGGGAGGATGTTGTAACTTTAATGTGTTTGAGTTCATGTTTAAGTTAATTCTTTGAGCTGTATTTGTAAAGATATTTCTTTAGATTTATTTGCATATGTAATTGTATTGGGTTGTGTTGAATTACGTTTTTTGACTACAAGTCCCAGAATGCCTTGTGAGAGGAATGAGTGATAACGCGCCAATTATGTGGAGGTGTTAGGGGTGATTGTGGCTGACTTTCCGACAGCATCTTACCTGCATTGCTCTGTACCAAAACCATTGTTGTTAAATGTAACGTAAACAAGTATTCTTACTAAAAGAAGTTTTCTTATCAAAACCGACGTCCCGAGTCATTACTAAGAAGTTAGCAAATCTAAAAAGGCCTACAGTGCGCCTCGCCTCTCCAGCACTGTCGTAGTCTCCCGCCTCTCTAGCGCTATCAGAGCCTTCCTCCTCTCCAGCGCTGCCGGAGTCTCCTGCCTGTTCAGCGCAGCCAGAGCCTTTCTCCTTTCCTGCGCTACCGGAGTCTCCCGCCTGTTCAGCGCAGCTAGAGCCTTCTTCCTCTACAGCGCTGCTGGAGTCTCCTGTCTGTTCAGCGCAGCCAGAGCTGTCAGCCTGCATGGAGCAGCCAGAGCTGCCAGCCTGCATGGAGCAGCCAGAGCTGCCAGCCTGCATGGAGCAGCCAGAGCTGCCAGCCTGCATGGAGCAGCCAGAGCTGTCAGTCTACATGGAGCAGCCAGAGCTGTCAGTCTGCATGGAGCAGCCAGAGCTGTCAGTCTGCAAGGAGCTGCCAGTCTGCAAGGAGCTGCCAGTCTGCAAGGAGCTGCCAGTCTGCAAGGTGCTGCCAGACTGCATGGAGCAGCCAGAGCTGCCAGTCTTCATGGAGCAGTCAGAGCTGTCAGTCTGCATGAAGCAGCCAGATCTGTCAGTCTGCAAGGAGCTGCCAGTCTGCAAGGAGCTGCCAGTCTGCCCAGCGCCGCCAGTGCCCCCAGTCTGCCCAGCGCCGCCAGTGCTCCCAGTCTGCCCAGCGCCGCCAGTCTGCCCAGCGCCGCCAGTCTGCCCAGCGTCGCCAGTCTGTCAGGATCAGTTAGATCCACCAGTCAGCCAGGATCCACCAGTCTGCCAGGATCCGCCAGAAGTGCCAGTCAGCCAGGATCCGCCAGTCGGCCAGGATCTGCCAGTCGGCCAGGATCCGCCAGTCAGCCAGGATCCGCCAGTCAGCCAGGATCCGCCAGAACTTCCAGTCGGCCAGGATCCGCCAGTCAGCCAGGATCCACCAGTCAGCCAGGATCCGCCAGTCAGCCAGGATCTGCCAGATCCGCTAGTCAGCCAGGATCCGCCAGTCAGCCAGGATCTGCCAGTCAGCCAGGATCTGCTGGAACCACCAGCCAGCCAGGATCTGGTAGATCCATCAACCTGCCTGAGCTTCCTCTCACTCCTGAGCTTCCTCTCACTCCTGAGCTTCCTCTCACGCCTGAGCTTCCTCTCACGCCCGAGCTTTCTCTCACTCCCGAGCTTTCTCTCACTCCCGAGCTTTCTCTCAGTCCCGAGCTTTCCCTCAGTCCCGAGCTGCCTCAGTCCCGATCTGCTCTTCAGTCCAGTGGGTTTCTGGGTGAGGACTACTAGGCCATGGTCGGCGGCGAGGGTGGACTATCCAGGGACGCGAGGAGAGGGGACTAAGACATTGACTGAGTGGGGTCCACGTCCTGCGCCGGAGCCGCCACCATGGACAGACGCCCACCCGGACCCTTGGCGGCAAGGTCAGTAGCCTATATTCTCGATTCTGGGGGGATTTGAGTTCTTTGATTGATGTTCTAAATTTTTTTGAATTCATCAATAATGGGATCTTTGCTATTCCCACAGGGTTTTGAAGCCAGATGGGTTATTAATCAATGATTAAACAAATAAATAGGGTTAGTGGAGAAAAGACAGATAAACAACGTGCAGAGTGGCTAAATACAGCTAGGATATGGTTAGCCGAGGCCAGGAAGGGAGCTGAGAACAAAGGAAAAGGAAGGGAGGCGTCCAAAATCTCACTCGGACAAAGACCCTGAATAGAAGCTGATACTACTAAAATCAGTAAGGAAGGGTTTAAATTAGGACTATTTCCTGGGAATTCCCGGTGCCTGAGTTTGCGACTACAGACAATTATAATAATAATTTAATTATTGGCGGGGAAACTCAATCATTTCAATAGCGGGACACTTAGGTTCTTATCTCAGCTTTGAAACCGATAGACTAAAATTGAATTTAGATTGTAATTCATCTATTTGTATGTTTTGCCTGAAGAATTGCCTGAAAAATAATGGTCGCTAGTGTTTGTATAAGATATGAACTGAACATTTAATATGTTGTTTAGGTTGACTTGAAAGAAGAATTCATTCAAAATAATGGCGAGACAATTTCGATGTTAAACGCTATTTCGCCCAAAATGATCTGCTAGAATAATGTATTGAGATGGGAGTCATGTTTAAATAAATGTATCATGGAAGAGAACGTCACCTAAACCTGATTAATTTTAGGGAATAACGGAGAGATACAATACAGTTTTGTGCAACCAGGATGATAAAAAAAATAAAAAAAAGTTCCAAATAGATTTTTTAAAAAGGAGCTGAATATCATAAGGATAGTCTGAGAAGATGCTACAGCAACATAATTGCTTGGCGTCCATTGGGCTATATTTGGCTATAATATAGGTAGGTAAGAATAGTTGAATCGTAAAAAGTTGTGGTTAGGTAACGCCAGTGAAATCGAACAAGAAGTTAACGTAATCTATACATGATCTGTTTTCATTACGGGGAACAATGAAATGTCTACAATAGGGTATGGCTGGCTAGGAATGTCTTATCTTAAAGGGACAGTGCACGTTTATCACAGTGGTTTGAGTGTATGGTGGGGTATCAAATATTTTGGGGCGACAATTTGGAGATAGACTGAATGAGTTACATGAAACATAGAGGAAATGTAAAACGAATGGTTTGAGGGCATTATCATAATTATTAGGTTTTGTTGTTGTAGTAAACGTTTGGGTTAAGGGGATTTCCCTGTTCCCAGAGATAATATATCTTAAAGGGGTACACTCACATATGTAAGGGAATTACCCCACTGAAATGGACAAAAATGAATGGGAAGTCATTGGCTCTGGACAAACCATATACACGGTGTCCAATACCACCCAATGTGGCGTTCTTTCAGTTTTTTTGGTCAATTACACATGTGTAAGAACTGTATGAATATACTTTTGTCCAATTTTATTATCATAATTTTTTATTTTTTTATTTTACTTGCGCATAAGGAATATGTTTTGTACATTTGCAATATGATTTCATAGGAAGTCAAAAGTCAAAAGACAAAAAGACCAACATTTTATAAAAAACTTCACACACCCTTAAAAAAGTGCTTTCTGGACCGTTTTTCGAAATTCTTTCGATTTTTGTGTCAATTACACACGTATAAGAACTGTATCAACATACTTTAGTCATGTTTTATTATCATTTTCTTTATTTTTTTACTTGTGCATAAGGCATATGTTTTGTCCATTTGCAATAGGATTTCATAGGAAGTCAAAAGTCAAAGTCAAAGTCAATTTTTTGGGGGCCAAATGCCAAAAGAAATTTGACATGCTCAAAAATACTGCAGAATTGCAAAATTGACTGACCTGATGAACACAGCATGGCCGGGCAGTGATAGTTGTTCCTTTCCATCACTTGTTGTGTTGATTTCATCATGTCCATTTGGTGATGTTTTTTTCACTATAGAATCATATTGCAAGTTCACAAGCATTTGCAATATGTTTCAATGGGCATGTACCATCACGTATTTGGCATGGTCAAAAATCCTGCAGAAATGCAAAATTGACTCTCCTGATGAACACAGGATGGCCTGGCAGTGATAGTTGCTCCTTTCCATCGCTCGTTGTGTTGACTTCATCATGTCCATTTGGTGATGTTTTTTCACTGTTGAATCATATTGCAAATGCACGTACATTTGCAATATGTTTCAATGGGCATGTACCATCACGAATTTGTCATGCTCAAAAATCCTGCAAAAATGCAAAATTGACTGGCCTGATGAACACAGGATGGCCGGGCATTGATAGTGGGTCTTCTCCATCGCTCGTTGTGTTGATTTCATTATATCCATTTGTTTATGTTTTCTCACTTTTGCAACGTCACTGTGCATTTGCAATATAGTTCAATGGGCATTTACCATCACGAATTTGTCATGCTATAAAAATCCTGCAGGAATGTGAAATTGACTGGCCCGATGAACTCGGGATGGCTGGGCAGTGATTCTGGTTCATCTCAATCGCTCGTTAGGGTTAATTTCAGAATGTCACTTTGGTGATGGTACCTCACTGTTTAAACATATTGCAAATGGACAAGAGTCACCAGCAAGTCACCGTCCATCAGTCAATTAGAGATCATTCTGACAGCAAACTGACTCCAAACCCACTTTTTCCAACTCGTTTAGTAGCCAACTATCACATACTTCAGAGCTGGCCCAAAATTCACAACGCCTTTGGTTCAAACCATAACAAAAACGTAAAACACGTAGTTACGTTCTAGCTGCGGGTCCATTTCTGATGTCATGTGTAGGCCTAGCCGAGGCGACCCCGAATTCCAAGTTTCGGCTCGATAGGTCATTTGGTGCCCGAGCAAGACCCTAATTGGTGCTGAAAATCCACTTTTTCCATGACTTGCTACGGCGTCCTTGAATGAGCTATCGGACAGAAACGTTGGGGTTCGTCTATATGGGCCGAGACGGTCGCAATGCACCTAGTCTTGTTTCTAGGATACTTTTCTAAATGTCATCATTTTCGTGATGCAAAAATGAAATGAAGTCATTGCAAATGTACGAGGCTGTTTCTCGGTCCGAGAACCTTCTAGAGCCACGTAACTCACCACGCACTATCGACCTGAGGTCTAGAACAGGATTCTAAATTTCAGAACTCTAGGTCTGACGGTTCTTTAAAAGTTCCAACAAGGTTAACTAATGCAGGCAGTGTATGTCTCTACGCACCCCAATGGGCCCCTCCTTCCAAGCTGTGTGTGTGTTATTTAGTTTTCCTTTGAAATTTTATGGGAAAATGACTGATTTACAGTTCATGGGGGTTGCCTAATCACACATATGAAGTTTTGGAAAGATCAGACTTTTTTAACCCCTCGAAACAGCCCCTGAGACACCAATTATGGCACTTCCGGTTGGCACAGGAAGCTATAAGTCAACACATATCCTCATTGGGGTATGCTTTTACAGAATCCTGAGTTTAATGCCACACGGTCAAGGTTAGGCTTACACGGATCGGGAGGACCTTAGGAAAGTACCTGAGGTCGAATTGTGCTTCTCACCCTAACGGTTCTCTCACTGTCACCCAAAAGCAAATTAAATTGTGGGGCAGGCTTGATTTTGGGCCTACTTTTCTAATGGTCGCTGCGCTTAGACCGAGCGAGCTACGGTCAAGCGGGATATCTCGTTGAACTCGGCATGGCCTAGGGATTATGGTAATGCCATTGCCTGCTCTCTGTGTCTTTAAACACCGCACTTTGTCACTCCATCCTTGCTGTGTGTGTGTGTGAGAGCTTTTCTTTGACATCTGTTCGGAGTAATGACTGACTTACAGTGCATGGGGGTTGCCTAATCACACATATGAAGTTTTGAAAAGATCTGACCTTTTTCACCCTTGGAAACAGCCACTATGACACCATTTAAGGCACTTCCGGTTGGCACAGGAAGCTATAAATAAACTCATATCCTGATTGGGGTATGCCTTTATAGAATCCTGAGTTTTAAATCTTTACATTAAGCACTGAGTTATTTACAGAGGGTTTAGTGAGTGTGTGCTATTTCAGAAAATCAGAGAAAATCAGAGAAATCTCGCAGAGCTCCGCAGCACACTTTAAAAACATTCGTATGAACACCCTGCAACTGGATCTGTAACTGTTTCAAAAAAACACCTATCTTTGAACATCACCAATTTGTCATTGTACGATTTCTCTTAAATGACGATAGATAAATGGCTGGTTCTTTTTTTATTGACACCGGAGGCTCCTTGACTATTTCTCTATTTTCATTTTGGACCTTTAATCCCAGAGAAATGGCCATAACTCAAAAACCGTTGAGGCCTAGACGCCATCTTGTTCGGGGCCAACTGCCCATTATGCCAAACCTACGCTCACCAAGTTTCGGCTTTGAAATATTTTCCATTTTGGAGATAAGGCCACGTCGTGATTCGTGATGTTTTGTACAATTGCAATATGATTGCTTATGCCCTCTTGTGGGATTTTCCGGAACAGCGGAAAAATGACCAAAATTGGATTATTTTATAAAACGGAAACCAAATGTCCGAGAAAGTTCTGACTTCCCGGTAGGTCCGGCCCTGCCGCTCGGCCCGGCGCCGTCCGTGAATTTTAGAAACGTTTTCGGACGTCTAGTAAGGGACCGTACATTTGCAATATGGACTTTCTCACTAACCATACAGCAAATGTCAAAATGTTCCATTAAGGTATGGAATATTAGGAGTTTTATTTTCTGAGTTTTAATTAGACAAGTGAATGAACATGGTTAAAGATAAAGGGTTCTTTAATATGTCTAATATGGTGATGAACACGAATGTAAAGGGGTGGTGTAACCTTTGACCTTATCATGGCTATCTCTTGGGGTCTGATCAGCCTTAGGGGAGAGCTATTTGTATAATGAATTTGTGGTCATTTGGGTTACTAGTTATAAGGTAAATTAATTATAATGGAGTTATAGTTTTGGGTTATAATTTTAGTTTGAACTGCAGCTGAGAAAGTGGTTCAGGATATTTTACAATATTAGCTGTAAAGTTTTTGAATGGGCTATTATTGATTTGTTATTACAACAGAAAAAAAAATCCTATTCATCATTGAGAATAAATAGGGGGAGATAAGATTCATTAAGGTTTGGATAGGAGATATATTAAGCCAAAAGGGCAAGAAATTACATAGAAAAATAAGTTTCAGTTCTTAGGGGTGGTTAATTACGGTAGATAAGGTATCTCAAACTATGAAACATATATTAAATTATTGATGTGACTGATTTTTAAGGTTAACCCTGTTATTTTTTAGAAAAAATACAGTGGATTCCCGAAGGAGAGATTTCATTAACACAGTAAAGAGAGAGAGAATATGAGAATATGTTTAGCATTCGTTTTAATTAAACATTTAGAACATTTTTATTTAAGTAGTATTAAAGTTTGACAGGGATATATGACATCTGTGGAGATTCAGGATTAGTGATAGGATTGAGAACCTTAATTAACCTATATAAGGACTTTAGAAATGGACACCATAGACATGATACCTCTTAAAAGTAGATAAGACTCTTGACAGAGAATTGGTACAGGATAAATGTGAATGGACGCCAAAGGGAGAATTGCACATACATGATAATGTCAGAACATAAGGATAATTTACTAATCTTACCTAAGTCATTATTTAGGGTAGATAAGGTTGTTACCTGGGCAGAGCCAGGTATCAAAAGGGGGATAGGGAAGTTTGTGGTCTAGGATAGGACACTTAGTGGCCTATTGGATAATAAACTAATAATAAAAAATAAAAAATAAAAATTTTAGCCAACAAATAGGCATAGAAGTTAGAGATATAATCAGATAAAACATATGAGAAACTGTTTGTTAACCAAGCCTGTATGTACAGGATTTTATGCATTACAGATTAATTACAGGTGAAGTCACTCAATCCAGTCCCTGAGGCTTGTTGGGGGGACCATACCAAGGACTCCTGGTGACAGCTAGCAGAAAGAACTACCCGGATTCATATCACACGGCGGGAGGGTAAGACACACTAACACTGTCGAACAATAACAGTGTTTTAGAGGAGAACTGGAATTAACAGAATTCCGGGGGCCATCTCTCGAATGAAGATCTCCTTTCAGTCATTTCATCCCTGTTTTTGTTCATAGAAGTGAAAGTGTGTCTGGCTCTTGTTAATGATGTGTTCTCTGGAAGAGGGTGGGGCTTCACATGTGTGTTGACCGTCCTGAGCTGTTTAATTGTAGGGGCCATAGTTCTGATCCACCATGATCCCCCGGAGAAGGCCAAAGGGGGTAACTTGACGCATGTGCTAGACGAGGGAACTTTGATATTACCAAAGCATCTCAAAAGATCACTGAAACAAAACAGTAAGGAAGTGAGAGTGGAATTGGGTGAGGATATCTCAGTCGAATTTTATGTAGACCAAATGGGGTCATTCACTCCTTGGCAGTCTAGAACCATGGGTCTCTATGGGAAGTGTTTGTGTAAATCACTGTGTAATTCATGGAGTCAGGTCATATGACTGGATTAATTATATTTATTATAATCAACAGCGCTTTATCAATTATACCAGAGATGCTATTAAAGGTTTGGCAGAACAGACTGAAACAACCAGCCTGATGGCTTGGCAGAATAGAATTGCATTAGATATTTTATTGGCTGAAAAGGGAGGAGTATGCGTGATCTTCGGGAACATGTGTTGTACTTTCATCCCAAATAACACAACTCTGGATGGATCAGTGACCAAAGCCTTAGCTGGTTTGACCACCCAAGCTCACGAGTTGGCAGAAAACTCTGGGGTGGATACTTCTCTGACTAATTGGTTTGGAAAAGTATGTTTGGAAAATGGAAAAATGTTATGATCACTGTGTTATGGGCTACATTCACCTGTGTGACTGTATTCATTTTATGTGGCTGTTGTCTAATTCCCCGTGTAAGAGGCCTTATTTCCAGGACTATGGAGAAGTCGATGACACAACAGATGGTGAGGTACGGGCCGATTCCAGGTTCTGACCCGTGGAGTGCTGAATGCATGTCTACAGAACAAGTGGACGAATCTGGATCCTTCATTTGTGAGGAATTTATATTTAACGAGACCATTGTTGATGTTTAGGGAGGTTAGGTTGTATCTTGTTTCAATATTAGACTGTTTTTTAATGAAGATTGTAACAAAAATCCTGATATGAAGAGTTATGATTCTGATGTAGGCCTAAGAAACAGTCAGTGCGAAGGCAAGTAGTGGGTTATGTTTAGGTGATGTTTCGATGACAATAAATATTTCTAATAAAAATAGAAATAGGCTTTTTAATATTACAATATAACTACATGTGTGATTGGATGTATAATATTTCATCAAAGGGTGGATATGTTAAGGGAATTTTTATCAATGATGACTAATTATGTATACATTTCAATCAGGACTGACCAATCAGAATACTTTTATGTTACTGTATATGTACTAATCAGAATACTATTATGTTACTGTATATGTATCAATTTGATTTTTAATCCTAGTACTGAATATAATGTGTGTAAATATAATCAAGAATTAGAACAATGACTGTCTGTTCCTTGGTAGAAATGAATGAACTATATCGCCAGTCTGGCTAGAAGGCTTATCTTCACAAGCATGTCCTTGGCTCGGTCATATATTATCTTAATAGGGAGAGACGATGTGAGAACCATACAGCCTTTGTACTGGAACAGAGATGGCACGGATTGGTACTGAAACTAATGACATCATTTTAAGTTTATAACCTGTGGTAAAATGTGTAAGGAGCAGTACTCTCGTGAATAAAATCTGCTGTTTGACCCTAAGACTGGGCTCTGTCCATTATTATAGAATAAGGGTCTTACAAATCCTTATAAATTGACAGAGTGTTTCATTTTAATTGGGTATTAAAACAGAGGAATATAATTCCTGAAACAATACCCACTTCCCCAGAGAATAGTTATGGTATTGATACCAACTTCCCCAGAGAATAGTTATGGTATTGATACCCACTTCCCCAGAGAATATTTATGGTATTGTTACCCACTTCCCCAGAGAATAGTTATGGTATTGATACCCACTTCCCCAGAGAATAGTTATGGTATTGATACCCACTTCCTCAGAGAATAGTTATGGTATTGATACCCACTTCCCCAGAGAATAGTTATGGTATTGATACCCACTTCCCCAGAGAATAGTTATGGTATTGATACCCACTTCCCCAGAGAATAGTTATGGTATTGATACCAACTTCCCCAGAGAATAGTTATGGTATTGATACCCACTTCCCCAGATAATAGTTATGGTATTGATACCAACTTCCCCAGAGAATAGTTATGGTATTGATACCAACTTCCCCAGAGAATAGTTATGGTATTGATACCAACTTCCCAGAGAATAGTTATGGTATTGATACCCACTTTATGGTATTGATACCCAGAGAATAGTTATGGTATTGATACCCACTTCCCAGAGAATAGTTATGAATAGTTATGGTATTGATATTGAGAATAGTTATGGTATTGATACCACTTCCCAGAGAATAGTTATGGTATTGATACCCAGAGAATAGTTATGGTATTGATACCCACTTCCCCAGAGAATAGTTATGGTATTGATACCCACTTCCCCAGAGAATAGTTATGGTATTGATACCAACTTCCCCAGAGAATAGTTATGGTATTGATACCAACTTCCCCAGAGAATAGTTATGGTATTGATACCCACTTCCCCAGAGAATAGTTATGGTATTGATACCAACTTCCCCAGAGAATAGTTATGGTATTGATACCCACTTCCCCAGAGAATAGTTATGGTATTTATACCCACTTCCCCAGAGAATAGTTATTCCCCAGGTATTGATACCCACTTCCCCAGAGAATAGTTATGGTATTGATACCAACTTCCCCAGAGAATAGTTATGGTATTGATACCCACTTCCCCAGAGAATAGTTATGGTATTGATACCCACTTCCCCAGAGAATAGTTATGGTATTGATACCAACTTCCCCAGAGAAGAGTTATGGTATTGATACCCACTTCCCCAGAGAATAGTTATGGTATTGATACCCACTTCCCCAGAGAATAGTTATGGTATTGATACCAACTTCCCCAGAGAATAGTTATAGTTAGAGAATAGTTATGGTATTGATACCAACTTCCCCAGAGAATAGTTATGGTATTGATACCAACTTCCCCAGAGAATAGTTATGGTATTGATACCAACTTCCCAGAGAGAATAGTTATGGTATTGATACCCACTTCCCCAGAGAATAGTTATGGTATTGATACCAACTTCCCCAGAGAATAGTTATGGTATTGATACCAACTTCCCCAGAGAATAGTTATGGTATTGATACCCACTTCCCCAGAGAATAGTTATGGTATTGATACCCACTTCCCCAGAGAATAGTTATGGTATTGATACTTCCACTTCCCTTCCCAGAGAATAGTTATGGTATTGATACCCACTTCCCCAGAGAATAGTTATGGTATTGATACCCACTTCCCCAGAGAATAGTTATGGTATTGATACCCACTTCCCCAGAGAATAGTTATGGTATTGATACCCTTCCCAGAGAATAGTTACTTCCCCAGAGAATAGTTATGGTATTGATACCCACTTCCCCAGAGAATAGTTATGGTATTGATACCCACTTCCCCAGAGAATAGTTATGGTATTGATACCCACTTCCCCAGAGAATAGTTATGGTATTGATACCAACTTCCCCAGAGAATAGTTATGGTATTGATACCCACTTCCCCAGAGAATAGTTATGGTATTGATACCAACTTCCCCAGAGAATAGAGAATAGTTATGGTATTGATACCCACTTCCCCAGAGAATAGTTATGGTATTGATACCCACTTCCCCAGAGAATAGTTATGGTATTGATACCCACTTCCCCAGAGAATAGTTTGATGAATAGTTATTGATACCCACTTCCCAGAGAATAGTTATGGTATTGATACCCACTTCCCCAGAGAATAGTTATGGTATTGATACCCACTTCCCCAGAGAATAGTTATGGTATTGATACCCCCTAACCCAGAGAATAGTTATGGTATTGATACCAACTTCCCCAGAGAATAGTTATGGAATTGATACCCACTTCCCCAGAGAATATTTATGGTATTGATACCCACTTCCCCAGAGAATAGTTATGGTATTGATACCCACTTCCCCAGAGAATAGTTATGGTATTGATACCCACTTCCCCAGAGAATAGTTATGTATTGATACCCACTTCCCCAGAGAATAGTTATGGTATTGATACCAACTTCCCCAGAGAATAGTTATGGTATTAATACCCACTTCCCCAGAGAATAGTTATGGTATTGATACCCACTTCCTCAGAGAATATTTATGGTATTGATACCCACTTCCCCAGAGAATAGTTATGGTATTGATACCCACTTCCCCAGAGAATAGTTATGGTATTGATACCCACTTCCCCAGAGAATAGTTATGGTATTGATACCCACTTCCCCAGAGAATAGTTATGGTATTGATACCAACTTCCCCAGAGAATAGTTATGGTATTGATACCAACTTCCCCAGAGAATAGTTATGGTATTGATACCTACTTCCCCAGAGAATAGTTATGGTATTGATACCCACTTCCCCAGAGAATAGTTATGTTATTGATACCCACTTCCCCAGAGAATAGTTATGGTATTGATACCCACTTCCCCAGAGAATAGTTATGGTATTGATACCCACTTCCCCAGAGAATAGTTATGGTATTGATACCCACTTCCCCAGAGAATAGTTATGGTATTGATACCCACTTCCCCAGAGAATAGTTATGGTATTGATACCCACTTCCCCAGAGAATAGTTATGGTATTGATACCCACTTCCCCAGAGAATAGTTATGGTATTGATACCCACTTCCCCAGAGAATAGTTATGGTATTGATACCCACTTCCCCAGAGAATAGTTATGGTATTGATACCCACTTCCCCAGAGAATAGTTATGGTATTGATACCCACTTCCCCAGAGAATAGTTATGGTTTGATACCCACTTCCCCAGAGAATAGTTATGGTATTTGTGCCTTTTAATTGGTAATGGCACTTAATACCTTGTATTAGAACCAAAACTATAGTGTCTGTTAATGTTTTACTGGAGAATATGGGAGACCTCATGTCTTCCAGTGTTACGCCTCAAATATCACTGTTGTTGATAACAACAGTTATTCACATTTGTCTTCCTATTTCCACAAATTGTCACAAATGTTATTTGGCACTTAATATGCTCTTATTATAGTCATTTCTTTATTTAACCTTTTGAGATGGAAAACTGTTTTTCATTTTAGTTACTAATTTGAATGTGTTCTTTATGACAGAATGTTAGAATGTGTTCTTTATGACGGGGTGGCAGGGTAGCCTAGTGGTTAGAGCGTTGGACTAGTAACCGGAAGGTTGTGAGTTCAAACCCCTGGCTGACAAGGTACAAATATGTCGTTCTTCCCCTGAACAGGCAGTTAACTCACTGTTCCCAGGCCGTCATTGAAAATAAGAGTTTGTTCTTAACTGACTTGCCTGGTTAAATGTTAGAATGTGTTCTTTATCACATTATGTTAAAATGAGGGGATGTTTTAGTTATGAATATAAACTGGTAATAATCTAGTGGCCAATCTTCATTGTAAAAGGCCCAACATGTTTCTGATAAGATTTCAGTTTGACTTGGATGGATATTTGATGTGGTTGAAAAACTATCAGCTTTTATGATGCTGATAAAGAGGCACCTTAACAGACGGCCTCTAACTGAGCAGTGTAGTCTATAGGTTATACACTGAGTGGACTAGATATTACTCTAACTGAGCAGTGTAGCCTATAGGTTATACACTGAGTGGACTAGATATTACTCTAACTGAGCAGTGTAGTCTATAGGTTATACACTGAGTGGACTAGATATTACTCTAACTGAGCAGTGTAGTCTTTAGGTTATACACTGAGTGGACTAGATATTACTCTAACTGAGCAGTGTAGTCTATAGGTTATACACTGGATAAGAGCGTCTGCTAAATGACTTAAATGTAATGTAAATGTAATGTACACTGAGTGGACTAGATATTACTCTAACTGAGCAGTGTAGTCTATAGGTTATACACTGAGTGGACTAGATATTACTCTAACTGAGCAGTGTAGTCTATAGGTTATACACTGAGTGGACTAGATATTACTCTAACTGAGCAGTGTAGTCTATAGGTTATATACTGAGTGGACTAGATATTACTCTAACTGAGCAGTGTAGTCTATAGGTTATACACTGAGTGGACTAGAAATGAAGGACACCTTCCTAACATTGAGTTCCGCAGGGATGATGACCCATGTTGACTCCAATGCTTCCCACAGTTGTCAAGTTGGCTGGATGTCCTTTGGGTGGTGGAACATGAGTGTGAAAAACCCAGCAGCGTTGCAGTTCTTGACACAAACCCGTGCACCTGGTACCTACTACCATACCCCATTCAAAGGTACTTCAATATTTTGTCTTGCTCATTCACCCTCTCATGGCACACAGACACAATCCATGTCTCTATTGTCTCCAGGTTTAAAAATCCTCTTTTAACCTGTCTCGTCCCCTTCATCTACAAGTGACATCAATAAGATATTTTGATTTGATTTTGGCGCACTGCATTTTTAGCGTCCCACATATCCCAGAGAACCTTTCTCCTCCCTTTCATCTACAAGTGACAAATAAGGAATCAAAGCTTTCACCTGGATTCACCTGGTCAGTTTGTCATGGAAAGAAAGGTGTCCTTAATGTTTTATACATTCATGGTCCCCACCTGGGGACTGAGGGTTGTGAGAGAACCCCCACATCACTAGCTTCTCTTTATTCAACCTGCCATCTACCCACCTGGGGACTGAGGGTTATGAGAGAACCCCCACATCACTAGCTTCTCTTTATTCAACGTACCATCTACCCACCTGTGGACTGAGGGTTATGAGAGAACCCCCACATCACTTGCTTCTCTTTATTCAACCTTCCATCTACCCACCTGGGGACTGAGGGTTATGAGAGAACCCCCACATCACTAGCTTCTCTTTATTCAACCTGCCATCTACCCACCTGGGGACTGAGGGTTATGAGAGAACCCCCACATCACTAGCTTCTCTTTATTCAACCTGCCATCTACCCACCTGGGGACTGAGGGTTATGAGAAAACCCCCATAACACTAGCTTCTCTTTATTCAACCTGCCATCTACCTACCTGGGGACTGAGGGTTATGAGAGAACCCCCACATCACTAACTTGTATGTTCTGCAGCCTTGTAAAGATAAGGAGGGGATGACTGGGAGGCTGGTTGCCATTTATTGTCATGAATCTTTCCCTGGAGGCAGTTCAGCAAAGAGGTCACTAGTTGGCACAGGCACAAAGTAAAAAAAACTGATTTTAATCCTAACCTCAATCCTAACCACACTGCTCATCCTTATCTTAAATTATAACCACAAAACAACATTATTTTCCACATCCAATTTTGACTTTGTTGCTGGCATATCTAGAGGAAATCTCGCAGTTCTACCTCATGTCAAGATTCATGACAAACCTGCGACTGGAAGAGGCAAAGTAAAATCAATAATCAAATTGTTTTCACAATTAACATGATTTTTCTTGTTTCAAGTATAGTAGTAGTTTTATTAGGAAAAGTACAATATATCCTTGTACAACTATGGAGCGTATGTCCATATATAATTGTACAATTTGTTATTCAACATAAAGACATACAACAAATGATCACATTGGTATTTTAACAGTGTTATTGTAAAACAGAGTTTAAATGTTTAAACAAGATTAAACAGAGGATCCATCTAAAACAGTATAAAACAAGATGATAAACAGAGGATCCATCTAAAACAGTATAAAACAAGATGATAAACAGAGGATCCATCTAAAACAGTATAAAACAAGATGATAAACAGAGGATCCATCTAAAACAGTATAAAACAAGATGATAAACAGAGGATCCATCTAAAACAGTATAAAACAAGATGATAAACAGAGGATCCATCTAAAACAGTATAAAACAAGATGATAAACAGAGGATCCATCTAAAACAGTATCTAAAACAAGATGATAAACAGAGGATCCATCTAAAACAGTATAAAACAAGATGATAAACAGAGGATCCATCTAAAACAGTATAAAACAAGATGATAAACAGAGGATCCATCTAAAAAAACAGTATAAAACAAGATGATAAACAGAGGATCCATCTAAAACAGTATAAAACAAGATGATAAACAGAGGATCCATCTAAAACAGTATAAAACAAGATGATAAACAGAGGATCCATCTAAAACAGTATAAAACAAGATGATAAACAGAGGATCCATCTAAAACAGTATAAAACAAGATGATAAACAGAGGATCCATCTAAAACAGTATAAAACAAGATGTGTGTCAGGATATTATTTACAGGGACACTGAGGAGTCATCATAAACCCTAAACCCTGGATAGAGGGGCTCAATGAATGTGGAGGTGAATGTGTTCAGGTGGGTCAGTGTGTCAGAGGAGGCTCTATAGAAGGACAGAGTGCCGGCTGGCCAGTTCAAAGCAATAAAGTAAATCTCAAAGCCCCCTCTTCTTACCTGCCTAACCAATACCTATCTAACTTAGCACCACCTGCTGCCCTAACCAAGATACAGGGGGTGGTCCGCCCAGGTCTTACCTTGTGTGCTTAGACAGTGAATACTACGGGTATATGTATACCCGCGGGCCTCTTGCCTAAGCACTCCCTAGGTGCCTTCCCCTTCTCCCCCTGGGAGCAAATGAAACAATAATACAAACTTCACAACAAAACCGGAGAAAAAAAACTAACTCATTAAAGAAGCTCTGACAAAGTGTTACGGATACAGTTATCCTGTGTGTGTTTCTTTTCTCTCCTTCTCCCCTCACAGGTGAAAATCATCACTCCCCAATCAGTCAACAATCAATCATCAATCAGAAGACACACCTCCTCCTATTTCCTACCCTATCACAGTTCCTTCCCCATGGTTTAAAAACCCCATCATTTGTTTGTTCTGGAGCTCAATCTCTAGCTCAATCTCTCTGTAAATGCCATGTCTGTAGGTCTCTGTGTTTCACTCTCGCTTTGTGTCTTAACCTCTCTTTTGTTTAAAGCACCTCCATAGCACTTTGTCATCACCTGTGAGTATTGTTTTTGGTTATGGTGTTTGTTTGCTGGTGGGAAAAGGGGAAACCAAGACAAGTCGCCCATGGGCATACACTACCCGTAGGTGAACTTTGTTAAATACACTAGTTAGAACTGGGCGGACCACCAACTGTATTTTTGGTTAGTTAGTTAGCTGTTGTTAAAGTAGGCTAGTCTAGCTTAGGGGTGTTTTTGAATACTTATTGTTTCTTTCCTTGGGTCCAGCTCAGCCCCTTTTCCTGCTCCCCCCCATTACCGTGTGTTTATAAATAAACCTAGAGTTTGACGGTAGATTTCTGTTGTCGTGGTTATTTCGTTCACACTTTTACTTTGTCACCATAATAATTTGCATGAGTTATGTTACGGGTCTCATTACCATCCCCCCTAGACTGTCGGGCCAAAAGGGATTCGTAACACTGTTGTTCCTGTCTAACCATGTATCATTACTGTTGTTCCTATTTAACAGTTATATTGTGTCCTACCTAACCAGTGAATGTGTGGCTGTGACCATCCTGTCAATGCCTGTCCTGGTGACTCATTTTACATTTTAGTCATTGAGCAGACGCTCTTATTCAGAGCAATATACAGTTGGTCCTGGTGACTGTGCCCTTATTCATAAAGGAAGTGTCTCAGAGCTGATCTAGGATCAGGTCCCCCTCTCCATGCAATCTGATTCATTATGATCTAGGATCAGGTCCCCCTTCTCCATGTAATCTGATTCATTCTGATCTAGGATCAGGTCCTCCTCTCCGTGTAATCTGATTCATTATGATCTAGGATCAGGTCCCCCTTCTCCATGTAATCTGATTCATTCTGATCTAGGATCAGGTCCTCCTCTCCATGTAATCTGATTCATTATGATCTAGGATAAGGTCTCCCTCTCCATGTAATCTGATTCATTATGATCTAGGATCAGGTCCTTATGATCTAAAAGGCTAAACTGATCCACCTTTAAAGGAGCCTTTGGGGGATTTTTGAGACCAGGTCAACCTAATTTTTAACCCTGAGACTACAATGGTCTGTTGAAATGTAATGAATATAATAAACACATCCCCATCAACATCTGTCTGTTTAAACTGGAGATGTCTGTTTTTTGCATGTTTTTTTTTACATGGGCTGTGTCTCAATCCACCTCATCCTCAGATATCGCCCATAATGTAAGCTGAGACTTGTAGGAACCCAATGGTGTTCTCCGTTCTGCTCTAGGAATTACAACAAACTAACAGGGTGTAAAGTGATATTAGGGACACACAGAACATCTTAAATTAAATTATATGAATGAAAAATGAATGAACAAATGAGTGAATGAAAACTTTTATTGCATACATACAGTTGTGTCAAATGCCAACACCTGGCAGCCAAATTCCCTTAAACTCAGTTTTTAAATTGAATCACATAAACAAACATTTTTAGGTCAATAATAATCACTTTATTTTAAAGAATGTGAAATGTAAATAATAGATATTTATTTCAGCTTTCTAAATAAGAACTGAATGACTCAGCAGCACTCAGACACTAAATAGTAAAACAAACTTTAAGATTATTAAATCAAAACAGAAGAGGGACCGTAAGGTGATGACTAAACTCAGACAATTTACATCCCCAGAGCAGTAAATTAATTATTAACCTGAAAGACAGTTGAAGCACTCGGAACTAGTTTACTGTACACATGTCCCAAATACATTTAAACTCAGTTTTTAACACAATTCCTGAAAATGAATCCTCAGCAAAAAAAAAGTCACTTGTTTTACTGTCATTCCAGGATGTCACCACTTTATTTTAAATTAATGATAGACAGAATAATAGTAGAGAGACACTGATTTACTGTATTCAGTTTCACTTTATAAGAACTGAAATATTTCCTGGGGACAGAAAAACTAAGGCACCACATGGTAGGAATGACTCGTCAGCACTCAGACACTAGTTTACTGTATTCCAACATAACAACAGTTCCCTCTCACTTTCAACTCAGTCAGATTATTAACATAAAACAGTAACCAGAGGGACCGTATGGATGGAATGACAGCATTAAATCAGCACTGTGCAGACACTTGTTTACATTTTTTATAGTCCTTCATGTTCCCTCTTACATTATTTTAGATTATTAACCTGAAACCACAGAATGACTGGAAAATAGGAATGACTCAGCAGCACTCAGACACCAGTTTTTAATTTGAGAATGTTCATTTGTTTGCCTCAAATATTAAACTGTCTTAAAATTTTGATGATTAGTTAACCAGGTGAAAAGAACAAAGATGGCAAACCCTGAGATAAACATAAAACCATATCATTGATGGAATGACTCCACCATCTTTACACTCACTGATAACTGTAGTTTACTGTATTCCACATGTCCCTCTACTTTATTCAAGTAGATTATTAACCTGAAATATCTCACTCCAGGATTCATTCACTACTCTGTTCAGAATAGATTATCGTTCATAAATACTTACCTATTTGTCAGTCATCTCCATGTAGTGTTTTCTGCTCTGTTGTCTCACCATGGATCCTGTACAAAATAACAACTTTACTTTCTGTGTCAGCTCAGCCGCCTCCCGAGTGGTGCAGAGTCCCGCCTCCCGAGTGGTGCAGAGTCCCGCCTCCTGCGTCACTGCAGGACCTGGTTAGAATCCAGGCTGCATGATTGGGAGTCCCATAGGGTGGAGCACAATTGGAGCGTCGTCAAGGTTTGGCCGGGGTAGGTCGTCAATGTTAATAAGAATTTGTTCTGACTTGCCGAGTTAAATATAAGTGAAATAAAAATAAATGACTATGCACTCTACGCTGCACACCGCATCAACGGGGATGTAGTGGAGGGTAAACCCATGTAAACGAGCTTACGCACCATTTTATTTGTAAAATAGCTCAACTCCAATTTGTATTCTGTTAATTATCGTTTGCCCACTTATCATGCGTTCCCAACGTTACGCCTAAATTCCATCGTGGAAACCGGGCCCAGGTTGTTCAGCATGATAAAGAATCATATCTCAAGCCTACTCTGTCTATTGAATGTCTGACTACGACCTAACTTTATAATACTTATATGTAGCCAAGACTTACCAGTCTGTCCGTCTGTCCTTCAAATCAACACATTTATCCTGCTTCTAATGTTGCAGAGAAATGTGCGCTACGGTTTCAACAGCTGGTTTATAAAGGCGTAGACCACAACCTTACTTTCACTTTATATAACAGTAACCAGAGAAATGTGCGCTACGGTTTCAACAGCTGGTTTATATAGGCGTAGACCACAACCTTACTTTCACTTTATATAACAGTAACCAGAGAAATGTGCGCTACGGTTTCAACAGCTGGTTTATAAAGGCGTAGACCACAACCTTACTTTCACTTTATATAACAGTAACCAGAGAAATGTGCGCTACGGTTTCAACAGCTGGTTTATATAGGCGTAGACCACAACCTTACTTTCACTTTCATATGAGGAAATCACGTCCCTCCTGACGTCACTGGTGTACGGTAAAATAATGACAACAGAACCCTTTCTACTAACTAGTAATGATATGTCATTCCAGGTATTTATTTCTTAACTCTGTCCTTTATTGTTCACAAATACTTTATTTGTACTTCTCTCCATATAGTGTATTCTGCTCTGTCATCTCACCATGGATCCTGCACTCAGCCGTCTCCCCACCCTGATAATATAGTGTTTTCTGCTCTGTCATCTCACCATGGATCCTGCACTCAGCCGTCTCCCCACCCTGATAATAAAGTGTTTTATTAGTATCTTCCACTAGATGGCAGTAAACATCTGCTGTAACTAGACTTTACAACAGCATTCCTTATTCATATAGGCAGTGTCTCAGATGAGGAGTGCTAATCTAGGATCAGGTATCCCCTGTCCATGTAATCTGATTCATTATGATCTAGGATTGGCAGGTAGCCTAGTTGTTAGAGTATTGGGCCAGTAACTAAAAAGTTTCTAGATCAAATCCCTGAGCTGACAAGGTAAAGATCTATTGTTCTGAACAAGACAGTTAACGCACTGTTCCTAGGCCATGTCAATGTAAATAAGAATTTGTTCTTAAAACTTCTTACGGCAAGTCGACAACATCCGGTGAAATTGGAGGGTGCGCAATTCAAATAAATAATCATAAAAATGATGTATATTAAACATTTAGGTAGATAGGTGTGATATAGGTTAAATTCTTGTTAATCTAACTGCATTGTCCGATGTACAATAGGCTTTACAGGGAAAGTCTGCCATGCGATTGTTTGAGGACGGCGCCGCACATCAAAATATTTTTCAACCAGCACAGGTTTCATAAATTCACAAATAGCGATTAATTATTCACTTCCTTTTTGAAAAATCTTCCTCTGATTTGCAATCCTAAGAGTCACAGGTACAACATGTAGTGTCGTTTTCTTAGATAAAATCCTTCTTTATATCCCAAAAAGTCAGTTTAGTTGGCGCCATTGATTTCAGTAATCCACTCCTTCAAAATGCAGAGAAAGGATTCCAAAAAGCTACCGCTAAACTTTGTTAAAACAAGTCAAACTACATTTCTATTTAATCCTCAGGTACCTAAAATGTAATTAAACTCTAATATTTAATACGGAAAGAAGTATGTTCAATAGGAAAGCGATTTTAGCGTCCTCTTCTTCATGCTCGCACAGATTGATTTACAACTCTGTGTTCCTGTATCAAAACTCAGAATTCTTCCTTGTTTTGGAAGAAATAAGTCTGAAACCTTGAAGAAAGACTGTTGACATCTAGTGGAAGTCATCGGAATTGCAATCTCGGGAACTCAATTTAAATATGTCACTATACTTTCTATTGTAATGCCTGGACCAGAGACCTTACAGGTTGAAGATCTGAGAGACCTGCCCCTATAATGCCTGGACCAGAGACCTTACAGGTTGAAGATCTGACAGACCTGCCCCTGTAATGCCTGGACGAGAGACCTTACAGGTTGAATATCTGAGAGAGAAACCCGCCCCAGTAATGTCTGGACCAGAGACCTTACAGGTTGAAGATCTGAGAGAGAGCCCTGCCCCTGTAATGCCTGGACCAGAGACCTTACAGGTTGAAAATCTGAGAGACCTGCCCCTAATAATGCCTTACAGGTTGAAGATCAGAGAGAGAGCCCTGCCCCTATAATGCCTTACAGGTTGAAGATACTTGGAATGACAAAGGAGAGTTTATCTTTCAGGGGGCCGCTACTTGGAATGACAAAGGAGAGTTTATCTTTCAGGGGGACGTTGTCAGGGCTTCTCATACGATGGACTTGTTTAAAAGTATCTCTGCATCCCACCAGAATGCTGATGATAGAAGACCTCCTGTGTGGCTTCAGTTTCTTAAAGCCCTGGCAGTCCTCAACATTCCCCTCTCAGGTACCAAACTATAAGCTTCACCAACAGATTGTTGAGGATAGAAGACCTCCTGGGTGGAGTCAGTGTCTTAAAGCCCTGCAGTCCTCAACATTCCCCTCTCAGGTACCAAACTATAAGCTTCACCAACAGATTGTTGAGGATAGAAGACCTCCTGGGTGGAGTCAGTGTCTTAAAGCCCTGCAGTCCTCAACATTCCCCTCTCAGGTACCAAACTATAAGCTTCACCACCAGATTGTTGAGGACAGAAGACCTCCTGGGTGGAGTCAGTGTCTTAAAGCCCTGCAGTCCTCACCATTCCCCTCTCAGGTACCAAACTATAAGCTTCACCAACAAATTGTTGATGGTAGAAGACCTCCTGGGTGGAGTCAGTGTCTTAAAGCCCTGCAGTCCTCAACATTCCCCTCTCAGGTACCAAACTATAAGCTTCACCACCAGATTGTTGAGGATAGAAGACCTCCTGGGTGGAGTCAGTGTCTTAAAGCCCTGGCAGTCCTCAACATTCCACTCTCAGGTACCAAACTATAAACTTCACCAACAGATTCAAACTTTAAAACAAAACCCTTCAAAGAGCTACAGTTCTTAAAGAGGTTCTTGGAACCCCTCCCCCTTTTGAGATGGTTAATGATAACTAATTTATGGATGAGTCTTCACCCCTGAACCCCTCCCCCTTTTGAAAGGGCTAATGATAACTAATTTATGGATGAGTCCTCACCCCTGAACCCCTCCCCCTTTTGAAAGGGCTAATGATAACTAATTTATGGATGAGTCCTCACCCCTGAACCCCTCCCCCTTTTGAAAGGGCTAATGATAACTAATTTATGGATGAGTCCTCACCCCTGAACCCCTCCCCCTTTTGAAAGGGCTAATGATAACTAATTTATAGATGAGTCCTCACCCCTGAACCCCTCCAGACCTTTTCCTAATCTCTCAGGGTGGTTAGACTTTTGATTAAGTTCAATACATTTTTTTAAGGGTAAAGCCTATTATACATTTGAACATTTGTGACATTCTTTAAACATTTGACGTGAGCATACACCTTGATTACACCACTATTGTGTCTTGTCGTGGAAATTTCCTATTTATACCAAATCACACACACAAGTCTGAGTTAGTTATCACAAAGTCCTTTTTTAATTATATGAGCTCTATCACAAAGGTCTCTTATTAAGGGCTGGCCTACTCCTTATACCCAGAGGTCTCTTTATAAGGGCTGGCCTACTCCTTATACCCAGAGGTCTCTTTATAAGGGCTGGCCTACTCCTTATACCCAGAGGTCTCTTATTAAGGGTAAAGCCTACTCCTTATATCCAGAGGTCTCTTTTTAAGGGCTGGCCTACTCCTTATACCCAGAGGTCTCTTATTAAGGGTAAAGCCTACTCCTTATACCCAGAGGTCTCTTATTAAGGGTAAAGCCTACTCCTTATACCCAGAGGTCTCTTATTAAGGGTAAAGCCTACTCCTTATACCCAGAGGTCTCTTATTAAGGGTAAAGCCTACTCCTTATACCCAGAGGTCTCTTATTAAGGGCTGGCCTACTCCTTATACCCAGAGGTCTCTTATTAAGGGTAAAGCCTACTCCTTATACCCAGAGGTCTCTTATTAAGGACTGGCCTACTCCTTATACCCAGAGGTCTCTTTTTAAGGGCTGGTCTACTCCTTATACCCAGAGGTCTCTTTTTAAGGGCTGGCCTACTCCTTATACCCAGAGGTCTGTTATTAAGGGTAAAGCCTACTCCTTATACCCAGAGGTCTCTTATTAAGGGCTGGTCTACTCCTTATACCCAGAGGTCTCTTATTAAGGGCTGGTCTACTCCTTATACCCAGAGGTCTCTTTATAAGGGCTGGTCTACTCCTTATACCCAGAGGTCTCTTATTAAGGGCTGGCCTACTCCTTATACCCAGAGGTCTCTTATTAAGGGCTGGCCTACTCCTTATACCCAGAGGTCTCTTATTAAGGGCTGGCCTACTCCTTATACCCAGAGGTCTCTTATTAAGGGTAAAGCCTACTCCTTATACCCAGAGGTCTCTTATTAAGGGCTGGCCTACTCCTTATACCAGAGGTCTGTTATTAAGGGCTGGCCTACTCCTTATACCCAGAGGTCTCTTATTAAGGGCAGGCCTAATACCCAGAGGTCCTACTCCTTATACCCAGAGGTCTCTTATTAAGGGCTGGCCTACTCCTTATACCCAGAGGTCTGTTATTAAGGGCTGGCCTACTCCTTATACCCAGAGGTCTCTTATTAAGGGTAAAGCCTACTCCTTATACCCAGAGGTCTCTTATTAAGGGTAAGTCTACTCCTTATACCCAGAGGTCTCTTATTAAGGGTAAAGCCTACTCCTTATATCCAGAGGTCTCTTATTAAGGGTAAGTCTACTCCTTATACCCAGAGGTCTGTTATTAAGGGCTGGCCTACTCCTTATACCCAGAGGTCTGTTATTAAGGGCAGGCCTACTCCTTATACCCAGAGGTCTCTTATTAAGGACTGGCCTACTCCTTATACCCAGAGGTCTCTTTATAAGGGCTGGTCTACTCCTTATACCCAGAGGTCTCTTATTAAGGGCTGGCCTACTCCTTATACCCAGAGGTCTCTTATTAAGGACTGGCCTACTCCTTATACCCAGAGGTCTCTTATTAAGGACTGGCCTACTCCTTATACCCAGAGGTCTCTTTATAAGGGCTGGTCTACTCCTTATACCCAAAGGTCTCTTATTAAGGGCAGGCCTACTCCTTATATCCAGAGGTCTGTTATTAAGGGTAAGGCCTACTCCTTATACCCAGAGGTCTCTTATTAAGGGCTGGCCTACTCCTTATACCCAGAGGTCTCTTATTAAGGGCTGGCCTACTCCTTATACCCAGAGGTCTCTTATTAAGGACTGGCCTACTCCTTATACCCAGAGGTCTCTTTATAAGGGCTGGTCTACTCCTTATACCCAAAGGTCTCTTATTAAGGGCTGGTCTACTCCTTATATCCAGAGGTCTGTTATTAAGGGTAAGTCTACTCCTTATACCCAGAGGTCTCTTATTAAGGGCAGGCCTACTCCTTATACCCAGAGGTCTCTTTATAAGGGCTGGTCTACTCCTTATACCCAGAGGTCTCTTTATAAGGACTGGCCTACTCCTTATACCCAGAGGTCTCTTTATAAGGGCTGGTCTACTCCTTATACCCAGAGGTCTCTTTATAAGGGCTGGTCTACTCCTTATACCCAAAGGTCTCTTATTAAGGGCAGGCCTACTCCTTATATCCAGAGGTCTGTTATTAAGGGTAAGTCTACTCCTTATACCCAGAGGTCTCTTATTAAGGGCTGGCCTACTCCTTATACCCAGAGGTCTCTTATTAAGAGCTGGCCTACTCCTTATATCCAGAGGTCTGTTATTAAGGGTAAGTCTACTCCTTATACCCAGAGGTCTCTTATTAAGGGCTGGCCTACTCCTTATTCCCAGAGGTCTCTTATTAAGGGGGGGGGGGCTACTCCTTATACCCAGAGGTCTCTTATTAAGGGCTGGCCTACTCCTTATACCCAGAGGTCTCTTTATAAGGGCTGGTCTACTCCTTATACCCAGAGGTCTCTTATTAAGGGCAGGCCTACTGTTGGGGAATAATCAGAATTGGTTGGTAACATGGGTAAGATGTTTTATATTCATCATATGTTTGTAAGTTACTTCTCATCAGAATGTTATTTTTGTATAATACTGTGGCGGGGTTGCAGTATCTGTTCTATGTCAAGAAAGACTAAGTTGCATGGGCCGCAGAGAGGGGAGAGGTCAAGCTGTCATCATGTGTAAACATATATTTTGCTCCACTGTGTCTGTGTGCCAGTCACTCCCTTCTTTTCCCATCAGGGAAAGGAGGATGGCAGTGTCTGGAATCATTCTATTCTCCCCGTGAGCTTGTCCAGGATTGGTTGTATTTAGAATTGGTTGTATCTAAATGATAATTTGATATATGCCTGTTGATATGGAGGATTGGTTTATGGTTCTGGGGTTTGAGTAAGGAGACAAAGCTGAACGATTTATTATGTCTATGCTGTCTGACTATGTGTGTTCTTTGCTATTAAAGGATCTCAGTTGCATTGTGAGGGGGCTCTCAGAGAATTCATTGATAGAAACTGAATTGCCTGAGAGTCACAGGGTTGTGATGGAGCTCATATAATTAAAGATGGACTTTGATAACTAACTCTGACTTGTGTGTGTGGCTTGCGCTCATGATTTGGTAAATAGAGGAAATTTCCACAACATTTGGCGACGAGGAGGGGATGTGAATCTTCACTCGGTGACCGTTCCTACGATCTAGGTAAATAAATCGTGCACAAGGGATCCCCTAAACTTGGGATCTCAGGGAGAACCACACTTCGGGAACGAAGCAGATGGACCAAACTTTGATCTAAGAGGAAGCGAGCCGAGTGGATACCACATCTCGAACTGAGTTTTTTTTAAAGAAAAAGGTAAGCGAACCACACACAGATTTGAAGTCGAGTTTTTTAATTATGCCTGTTACGTATACTCTGAGCGTGAATTCCTTTGTAAGGAAGGCACCTTGGTGGCGTAAGCAGGGCCGAGTCAGAGGAGAGTAATCTGGGGGTTTTGTGGACTCAAAAGATACTCTGCACTGTCCGGTTGCCAGTGACCAAGAGCCCTCCTGACACTGAATTGATCAGAGTGGGGATTTGGTGAGGTCGTCTGTCGGGGTGAGGAGCCAAAGGGGACTATGTGTTCTTGGTGAAACACGAAATTTGGTGAAGCCCTATTGGAAGAAGGACCTCATTCTGTGCGTCTGTGTGATTTGTCTAAGTGACCCTCAGATGTGGTGAATTCCAATTATTTTAAATGTGCTAGCCAGGTATGCCCTGGGTTACTCTGTGTGAGTATTTTGTTATGGGATCACTAGGTAATAGTTGTCGGACCGTTCTGTGTGAGCGGGGTAGGGTTGACTCAATGCACAAAACCTACTTTTGATCTGAAATCACAGATAAACCAAGTGAAAAGAGGTTGTTTATTTTTGCCTCCACATAAAACTGTTGTGTGCATGAATAAACATTTCTAGCACATTTTACATAAGTGTTCAGACCCTTTTCAGTACTTTGAAGCACCTTTGGCAGTGATTACAAACCTTTTTTCTGATGTTCTGTGTGGACGTCTGACCAGTTCTATGTGATCATCTGACCAATCCTGTGTGGATGATCCTTAAAGTTCTGTGTGAGTACCTAAGATTTCTTAAGATTTATATGGATTCTGTGAATTATTTGAAATTATGAATAAATTGTATGTGTGTATAATCAATTACTAGAGAGTTGAGAAAGTAATGCTGAGAACGATTAGATACAATTTAAACCACCCATTCGTAGACGTACGTAGGTTTTGAGTTGATATCTTAAATGGATAATTGATGAAGTTTTTAAGCACTATTAAAATAATCTACAAAATCTGGGAAATTGAGCTCTAGAAACTGATTAGAGTGTGTCCACTTTTGGTTATCTTACCCTAACGATGTAACTATAAAACGCATATTGGATTATCTTCGTCTGGGTTAAACATGTTAAATTAAACTGCCCTTAAGGTCTGAACATGTTATAATTTTTCTTCCCAGTATGAGAGAAGTTGCGGGATTTATTGAATAACCTGTTTTCCATAAAGTTAAAGAGAATTCGAGGGATGCTCGATGTAATTTATAATGTTGTACAAAGCCTAAAGTTTTCCATCAAACTAATTATCATTGAGTGATTAATGTGATGTAGTAAAGTAATTGAAAGACGTTGCATAAGTAAACATAATCTACTTTTATTAAAAGGCGCAATATCTGCTTCCTAGTCATTAGTGTCGATTTTATTCTTTGATTGCTAATCTATTCATTTGGCATTTGAAAATCATAGCTGGAGTAACGTTTGTACTATTCAATTTGGGCTATTATTTTTCTGGGAATTGCTGATAGTGACGTGTCTTGATTTTACTTGTAAAGTGTGTTTATTTCTGGAGAATGTTAGTCATTTACATGCTTTGGTGGTTCAGTGGTAGGATTCTCGCCTGCCACGCGGGATGCCCGAGTTCCATTCCCAGTCATGGCGCTGGCTGAATTCAGAGTTTTTGATTGTAAATAATCTATTTGTATGTTTTGCCTGGAAAGTTATGGTCGCTAGTGTTTGTATAAGAGATAAATTGAACGTTTTCAATAGATTGTTTAGGTTAAATTGATAGACTAATTCAACTTAAAATAATAACGAAGTGAATTCTGATGCGAGACGATGTCTGTTCACTAAATGATCTGCTGGAATAATGTATTGAGCATTGGGTCGTATTTAAATGACTGTATCAATAGAGAAGACAGTTACCTAAGTTAAAGAAATTCTGAATAATAGCGGGGAGAGAATGGCAATAGAAAGTGGTTACCGAAATGTTTTTCATTCTTATAGATTGACTGACGCATGTTATAATTTTGGCGCTGCGTGTTATTTTTAAAGAAATAGGATACATTCTCATAAGTGTGAAGAGCAAAGAGAAGAGGAAGTTATAAAGTTGGGGTTTTTAATCTTACGATAGAGGTAAGGAAAAACGTTGAAATGAGAGGGGTTATATTTTTACCCAACTGGGGGAAAAAGAGGAAGAGAGTTAGTTGCTATGTTGGCTACTAATTGTCAGGGAAAGTTGCTGGAGGCAGGTAGATTGTTGTAGAATAACGTAAATTTGCGCTATTAGTTTGAATATACCTTACTCTAATTGTTTTGACCGTTGTTCAGGTAAAAAAAATTCTGTATTTCTAGCAGCTGATTCGCTAGGTGGGCATCAGATTTGTGGCGTTAATATTTACTGTATTAGGCTATGAGAATTGGGAGACTGGATGTTTGAATCATAAAACATCGTAAGGATAGATTCTGATGGTTATTGATTCTTGGTTTGATTGTTTAAGTAACACCAGTTAATTTGAGCAGGAAAGTTCATGTAGTCTAACGTTATAGCATGTTTCCATTATGTGGAACAATGTCAGGTCATTAAAGATGATTGCTGGATTGAATAGTACGACAACCTGTTGACAGAAGACTAAATGGGTATGAATGTTGAAAAGCAAACTTGGGCCAAACTAGTAAACTAGTATGTTAACGTGGGGGAGTATCATATATTTGAATTATAGTGTTGTTACCGCAATAGTCAAAACAATTTCATATGGTTTGGGTAATTAGCTAGGTTGAATTTTGTATTTGAGTCCCTTTATAATTTGCTTTTTAAAAGAGAGGTTGGAATCAAGTATGATGCCTTGGCACTTAAAATCAGATACCACCAGGAGCTTTTTAGTAGTAGTTGGTTTTTGAGGAACATGCAGACTGTGTTTTATTTTATTGAGATGTAAACATGAGTCTCTGAGCAATTTTGTCACCTGAACCATTATAGTAGTGAGTTCTTGTGTAGTCTGTTATTTGCATGAATTTATCACTGTATCATCTGCATACATTGGAACTTCAGACCCTGTACAGACTAAAGGAAGATCATTAATGGATGTGCTGAACAGTATTGACCTTTGTGGATATCAGTGGGGGAAAAAAACATGTTTATTTTTATTTTTACGATGATGAGACAGCGCCGACTTTTGAATGATTTTAGATTTGTTTTAAAAAATCAGGATGGGTTTTTACTACATTTATATCAACAGATTGAAATTATTAGGTTGCTTATATTAAAATGTTTTTTAGGAGTTGATTTAACTTAATTAAACATTGTAGCATACATATACATTGATTTGATTAAAACTTCTGATTAATGATTTGAGGTACAGTGGAATTATCATTAGGTTTGGTTTATAGTTCACGTTTGAGTTTCTGAATCGATGTAGTGTAATGAATACTAAGTGTTTTTGTGTTTTCTCCGGGAAAATGGATGTTTCACTGTCTCTCTCTGGAATGTTTCCAGGGACTATACTCTTGGGGAGAGTGAGTGATATTGAGGCCATAAACTACCACATTGAAAGGGGCACTCACCACATGGGATTTTAATGAGTTTTTATTTTCTGACTTTTCATTACACACGCAAATGTTCTGGGAACATGGAAATACAAAAATGTTGGAACTAGTTGATTATTGTTTACAATTTGTTTTATATAGTGAAAAACACTGCTTTGAAGGGTTTTGTATGACCTATGACCTTCTGATGACTTTCCGTTGTGGCTTGATCACCCGCATTGGAAAGCCATTTGGATAATAAATGTATGGTCATTTGTAATACTGCTTTCAAAATAATTTGTGTAATTGGTAAATATGTTTCTGAGCCATATTTGTAAATTGGACCACTGTGAAGGGCATTGCTTTTAACTAAGGATATGCTGCTTTAAGTCTATTTTCCTATGACCATTGGGGTTAAATAAATAAAAAAGTTTGAGTTTAGTGATTTTAATTTGATTAGGTTAGCTGAAATGTTGTTTTACATTTCTTTTCAGTTTTGTTTTACATTACTCTCATACGGAGATATGTGTGTAAAACTTGGGGGAGGATTCAGTTTTTTGAGGGTTTGAATTGAAGTCATACAACTTAAGTGATATGTGAATGAGTTTATTGTATTGTTGAGTGTATTGTATTGTTGTGTTTGTTTTGTTCTATTCCCGAGGGATATAGGTCTAACTTTTTGATCCTTGGCTCTATGATGGAGTTGACAGTGAGATGGGGAGTATAAACCAATTTGAAAGAATAGTTTCAATAGAATGTTTTGATATTCTCTGTGAAATATGTTTAGATATGTGTATTAAGAATAATTGGTAAAAGTAATAATTGATCATGTAGTTAATGAACTGAACTAAACTATTGTTCTGATCTGTTCTTTCGAGGTTATCATGAAAAGTGACATCAGACGGTATCTTAATGCATGGAAGAGATAATTGGACTGAATGGTGTGTGTACCTCAATACCCCCTCTAACTGGCTGAAGAAGAGAGACAAAGGCATTGAAGGAGGCTTTCCTAACCACTTCTACCGAGAGAAAAGAACCAAGCCAGAAATTGGTGTACAGTATCAGATCTAAGCTATCAACTGCTTTTCTTTCATGTTTCTCTCATACTGTGAGAGTCCACTTAGATTGATCACGGAGAAAGATCTGTTCTAACATTTTCTTATGATGCTGGTATATTGGTTGACGAATGGACAAGACATGAGTGGTAAAGATGAGACATTGAAATTGGGACATTATCATGGGCCGTCCACTTTGAACTGTAAAGCTATCTGAAGAAAAAGCGAAAGAGACGCCAGAAGATGCAGTGCCTGAGAGTGGGGGTTGGTCAACTGTGCCATTAAATTGTTTATACTTTTGTGGTATCAGGTTGATTGAAGAGGTTGTCGTGGAAGAATCAGAATTTGTTGGTAACATATGTAAGATGTTTTATATTCAACAAATGTCTGTAAATGACTTCTCATCACATCAGAATGTTATTTTTGTATAATACTGTGGCGAGGTTGCAGTTATCTGTTCTATGTCAAGACTAAGTTGCTTGGACCGCAGAGAGGGGAGAGGTCAAAGTATCATCATGTGTAAACATATCTCTTGGCTCCACGATGTCTGTGTGCCAGTCAGAGTGTCTCTGATCTTGTCAAGATAGGATTGGTTGTATTTAGAGTTGGTTGTATCTAAATGATCATTTGATATATGCCTGTTGATATGGAGGGTTGGTTTATGGTTCTGGGGTTTGAGTAAGGAGACAAAGCTGAACGATTTATTATGTCTATGCTGTCTGACTATGTGTGTTCTTTGCTATTAAAGGATCTCAGTTGCAATGCAGAAGGGGCTCTCAGAGAATTCATTGATAGACACTGAATTGATCTGAGAGTCACAGGGTGGTGATAGAGATCATATAATTAAAGATGGACTTTGATAACTAACTCTGACTTGTGTGTGGTTTGCTCTCATGATTTGGTAAATAGAGGAAATTTCCACGACAAAACACTCCTAACAACCAGACCACTAGGAGGTGTCCACATGGTCTGATAAACACTCCTAACAACCAGACCACTAGGAGATGTCCACATGGTCTGATAAACACTCCTAACAACCCCACCACTAGGAGGTATCCACATGGTCTGATAAACACTCCTAACAACCAGACCACTAGGAGGTGTCCACATGGTCTGATTAACACTCCTAACAACCCCACCACTAGGAGGTGTCCACATGGTCTGATAAACACTCCTAACAACCCCACCACTAGGAGGTGTCCACATGGTCCTAAAACACACCATTTGCTTCCTTTTTTATCACATTCTAATAATCAAACTGTTGGGGACAAATATGAACTGGTATAGTATGGTCAGATTGCTTGCGATTAGAGGGTTGGGCCAGTAACCGAAAGGTCACTGGTTCGAATACCCTAGCCGTCAAGGTGAAAATCTGTCTATGTGCCGTTAAGCAAGGCACTTAACCCTATTTTGCTCTAGTGGAACCGTACTACTATGGTTGACCCTGTAAAACAACACTTTTCACTGCATGTGACAATAACACATTACAATTCTTTCTCAATTACAACATTTAGTTTAACAATGTTGGTTATAAACCTTGTTGACATTCATCCAATGACACCTTGACTTGCATTACATTCTCACTGCAGAAAAACATCCTCATGTTATGGACCAACCAGAAATGTCACATATCTGTTTGACAGTAACCCTGGAGGAGGAATGTGTGAACTATCTTGTCATCTCTTTGGGTAACCACATTGGAACATTCTAGTCTTGAAGGACATGAACTGGAAGAACAGGTTTCAGCAAAGTATGGAGTCATTGTTTTCAGGAAGGTGTAACCATGATGATGGGAGGGACAGGAGGCAGACTAAGTGCAAGGGCAGCCACCTGAACTACTGTCCTACAGAGACAAACAGCATCTACACAAACAGCCACCTGAACTACTGTCCTACAGAGACAAACAGCCACCTGAACTACTGTCCTACAAAGACAAACAGCATCTACACAAACAGCCACCTGAACTACTGTCCTACAGAGACAAACAGCCACCTGAACTACTGTCCTACAGAGACAAACAGCATCTACACAAACAGCCACCTAAACTACTGTCCTACAGAGACAAACAGCATCTACACAAACAGCCACCTGAACTACTGTCCTACAGAGACAAACAGCCACCTGAACTACTGTCCTACAGAGACAAACAGCTACCTGAACTACTGTCCTACAAAGACAAACAGCATCTCCACAAACAGCCACCTAAACTACTGTCCTACAGAGGCAAACAGCATCTACACAAACAGCTACCTGAACTACTGTCCTACAAAGACAAACAGCCACCTGAACTACTGTCCTACAAAGACAAACAGCATCTCCACAAACAGCCACCTGAACTACTGTCCTACAGAGGCAAACAGCATCTACACAAACAGCCACCGGAACTACTGTCCTACAAAGACAAACAGCATCTACACAAACAGCCACCTGAACTACTGTCCTACAAAGACAAACAGCATCTACAGAAACAGCCACCTGAACTACTGTCCTACAGAGACAAACAGCATCTACACAAACAGCCACCTGAACTACTGTCCTACAGAGACAAACAGCATCTACACAAACAGCCACCTGAACTACTGTCCTACAAAGACAAACAGCCACCTGAACTACTGTCCTACAAAGACAAACAGCCACCTGAGCTACTGTCCTACAAAGACAAACAGCCACCCGAACTACTGTCCTACAAAGACAAACAGCCACCTGAACTACTGTCCTACAGAGACAAACAGCATCTACACAAACAGACACCTGAACTACTGTCCTACAAAGACAAACAGCATCTACACAAACAGCCACCTGAACTACTGTGCTACAAAGACAAACAGCATCTACTCAAACAGCCACCTGAACTACTGTCCTACAAAGACAAACAGCATCTATACAAACAGCCACCTGAGCTACTGTCCTACAGAGACAAACAGCCACCTGAACTACTGTCCTACAGAGACAAACAGCTACCTGAACTACTGTCCTACAAAGACAAACAGCATCTCCACAAACAGCCACCTAAACTACTGTCCTACAGAGGCAAACAGCATCTACACAAACAGCTACCTGAACTACTGTCCTACAAAGACAAACAGCCACCTGAACTACTGTCCTACAAAGACAAACAGCATCTCCACAAACAGCCACCTGAACTACTGTCCTACAAAGACAAACAGCATCTACACAAACAGCCACCGGAACTACTGTCCTACAAAGACAAACAGCATCTACACAAACAGCCACTTGAACTACTGTCCTAAAAAGACAAACAGCATCTACACAAACAGCCACCTGAACTACTGTCCTACAAAGACAAACAGCCAACTGAACTACTGTCCTACAAAGACAAACAGCATCTACACAAACAGGGAATCTGAGAAAAAATGGCTTTAAAGTTTGTTTTCTAGTCCATGCATATTAACCATGACCACTGATCTGAACTATGACCCCTAAGTACTGATACTACACTCTGCCTTGGTCTGACCTTAAACAGCTGTCTGGGTAATGAAACAGCAAAGTACAGCATCTAGAAATCTAAATGTGTTGATCCAGATTTATTGTTGTTTTTCTGTTTGATGGAAACACTTTGAGTTCTAACTACATTCCAACTGTATTTAATGGTGTTATGTAGTTGTGTTGTCATGTTGTATTGTAGTAACCCTCAACTGTATTTAATGGTGTTATGTAGTTGTGTTGTCATGTTGTATTGTAGTAACCCTCAACTCTATTTAATGGTGTTATGTAGTTGTGTTGTCATGTTGTATTGTAGTAACCCTCAACTGTATTTAATGGTGTTATGTAGTTGTGTTGTCATGTTGTATTGTAGTAACCCTCAACTGTATTTAATGGTGTTATGTAGTTGTGTTGTCATGTTGTATTGTAGTAACACTCAACTGTATTTAATGGTGTTATGTAGTTGTGTTGTCATGTTGTATTGTAGTAACCCTCAACTGTATTTAATGGTGTTATGTAGTTGTGTTGTCATGTTGTATTGTAGTAACCCTCAACTGTATTTAATGGTGTTATGTAGTTGTGTTGTCATGTGGTATTGTAGTAACCGTCAACTGTATTTAATGGTGTTATGTAGTTGTGTTGTCATGTTGTATTGTAGTAACCCTCAACTGTATTTAATGGTGTTATGTAGTTGTGTTGTCATGTTGTCATGTTGTATTGTAGTAACCCTCAACTGTATTTAATGGTGTTATGTAGTTGTGTTGTCATGTTGTATTGTAGTAACCCTCAACTGTATTTAATGGTGTTATGTAGTTGTGTTGTCAATTTGTGAATGTTGTATTGGCCTAACCCTCAACATTTTCTGGTGATGGAGAGAGACACAGACAAGACACAGACACAGCAACAGTATAGGATATGATGGAGAGAGACACCAGCCAAGACACAGAGACAGCAACAGAATAGGATATGATGGAGAGAGACACCAGACAGGACACAGAGACAGCAACAGAATAGGATATGATGGAGAGTGACACCAGACAGGACACGGAGACAGCAACAGAATAGGATATGATGGAGAGAGACACCAGACAAGACACGGAGACAGCAACAGAGGAATAGGATGTGATAGAGAGAGACACCAGACAAGACACGGAGACAGCAACAGAGGAATAGGATATGATGGAGAGAGACACCAGACAAGACACGGAGACAGCAACAGAGGAATAGGATATGATGGAGAGAGACACCAGACAAGACACGGAGACAGCAACAGAGGAATAGGATATGATGGAGAGAGACACCAGACAAGACACAGAGACAGCAACAGAGGAATAGGATATGATGGAGAGAGACACCAGACAAGACACAGAGACAGCAACAGAATAGGATATGATGGAGAGAGACACCAGACAAGACACAGAGACAGCAAGAGAGGAATATGATATGATGGAGAGACACCAGACAAGACACAGAGACAGCAACAGACGACACAGAGAAAGTGATGGAGAGAGACAGAAGAATAGAGTTCCAGACAGTTGTAGAATGTATGCCAAGGCACATTGTAAGAGCTGTAAAGAGAGAGGGAGAGAGAACAGGCAGAACCTGATATGTAAATGAGCAGAGCAAATGAAACTCACTGTTGACGACCTGATGATCATTCAGACTCTGTTTCTATTGAGAGATAAAAGGTAAGACGACGATTGTTATGAGTATTCATATAGTTGATGATATTGTTATGTGTATTCATATAGTTGATGATATTGTTATATTCATATAGTTGATGATATTGTTATGTGTATTCATATAGTTGATGATATTGTTATATTCATATAGTTGATGATATTGTTGTGTGTATTCATATAGTTGATGATATTGTTATATTAATATAGTTGATGATATTGTTATGTGTATTCATATAGTTGATGATATTGTTATATTCATATAGTTGATGATATTGTTATGTGTATTCATATAGTTGATGATATTGTTATATTCATATAGTTGATGATATTGTTATATTCATATAGTTGATGATATTGTTGTGTGTATTCATATAGTTGATGATATTGTTATATTCATATAGTTGATGATATTGTTATATTCATATAGTTGATGATATTGTTGTGTGTATTCATATAGTTGATGATATTGTTGTATTCATATAGTTGATGATATTGTTGTATTCATATAGTTGATGATATTGTTATGTGTATTCATATAGTAGATGATATTGTTATGTGTATTCATATAGTTGATGATATTGTTATATTCATATAGTTGATGATATTGTTGTATTCATATAGTTGATGATATTGTTGTATTCATATAGTTGATGATATTGTTATATTCATATAGTTGATGATATTGTTATGTGTATTCATATAGTTGATGATATTGTTGTGTGTATTCATATAGTTGATGATATTGTTATATTCATATAGTTGATGATATTGTTATATTCATATAGTTGATGATATTGTTATATTCATATAGTTGATGATATTGTTATGTGTATTCATATAGTTGATGATATTTCTGGTGGACAGTGTTATAATAGTCCGACTCTCCTTAAAATGTTTGATATAAATTAGATGCGTGGGGTGAATTGGTTCTGTGCCCATCTGTGTGCCCCAGGGTGATCGCTCCTACACTATCTAGAATCTAAAAGGGTTCTTTGGCTGTCCCCATAGGAGAACCCTTTGTAGAACCCTTTTTGGTACTAGGTAGAACCCTTTTGGGTTCCATGAAGAACCATTTCCACAGAGGGTTCTACATGGAAGCAAGAAGGGTTCTACCTGGAACTCAGTGTTCTCATATGAAAAATAATCTCCTATGGGGACAGCCGAAGGACCCGTTTGGAACCCTTTAGTCTAAGAGTGTACTGTATCATAGGTCTATAGACCAGGGTGATCTCCTACTGTATCATAGGTCTATAGACCAGGGTGATCTCCTACTGTATCATAGGCCTATAGACCAGGGTGATCTCCTACTGTATCATAGGTCTATAGACCAGGGTGATCTCCTACTGTATCATAGGTCTATAGACCAGGGTGATCTCCTACTGTATCATAGGCCTATAGACCAGGGTGATCTCCTACTGTATCATAGGTCTATAGACCAGGGTGATCTCCTACTGTATCATAGGTCTATAGACCAGGGTGATCTACTACTGTATCATGGGTCTATAGACCAGGGTGATCTCCTACTGTATCATAGGTCTATAGACCAGGGTGATCTACTACTGTATCATGGGTCTATAGACCAGGGTGATCTCCTACTGTATCATAGGTCTATAGACCAGGGTGATCTCCTACTGTATCATAGGTCTATAGACCAGGGTGATCTACTACTGTATCATAGGTCTATAGACCAGGGTGATCTACTGTATCATAGGTGTATAGACCAGGGTGATCTCCTACTGTATCATAGGTCTATAGACCAGGGTGATCTCCTACTGTATCATAGGTCTATAGACCAGGGCGAACTCCTACTGTATCATAGGTCTATAGACCAGGGTGATCTCCTACTGTATCATAGGTCTATAGACCAGGGTGATCTCCTACTGTATCATAGGTCTATAGACCAGGGTGATCTCCAACTGTATCATAGGTCTATAGACCAGGGTGATCTTCTACTGTTCATTAGTTCCCACCGTAGCAAAACGTTTGGCAACAGAACCCGTTTAGGTCACATTGTACAGCGTTTAGAGTGAACTGTTTAGGTCACATTGTACAGCGTTTACAGTGAACTGTTTAGGTCACATTGTACAGCGTTTACAGTGAACTGTTTAGGTCACATTGTACAGCGTTTACAGTGAACTGTTTAGGTCACATTGTACAGGGTTTACAGTGAACTGTTTGTGTTTTATGCAACTGTCACGGTCGTTGTAATGGACGGACCAAGGCACAGCATGTGTTGAATTCCACATATTTATTTAAAGTGAAACTACTTAACAAAACAATAACCAAGCAACAAAACGTGACGACGTGGTGCAACACACACAGACACAAAACAACAATGGAGGACTGAAGCTGATCCCCAATTAGAGACAACGATAATCAGCTGCCTTTAATTGGGAACCATACCAAAAACACCAACATAGAAATAGGAAAACTAGAACACCCTCCTAGTCATGCCCTGATCTACAACACCATAGAGAACCAAGGGCTCTCTGTGGTCAGGGCGTGACAGCAACATTTTAAAACTGTTGACTGTGGAGTAAACTAATGAATACAACCCAGGTTGTTGCCTACGACTCTGCATGTTGATACCTGCCTGATGCTGAAACCTGATTGTAGCCTGAGGGGTAAACTATGATACTAGCTAGATATACTGGTTTTCTAAAGTTAGCCAGATTCAGTTAGCTTCACATTCCAGCTCAGACCTCATCCATCAGAATATACAGAACAGAACAGAAAATATCTCAATGACTTGACATGTTCTGGTTGTGAATTCAGGCTACAAGGTGAGAATCCTGCCAGTGTTGTCACATATTATCAGGGTGGGTGGAATCAGGCACAGAGAGCAGACAGTTTATTCTCCGGAGCACAAGAAACACGGTTTCAACACACAGGGTGAACAATCCAACACAGGATCAAAGACAGACCGGAGAATAAAACACAAGTACTACACCAACTGACATGAATACAAAAACAATCCCGCACAAAACAAGGGGGGGACAACCTACTACATATAAGGATGTTAATTAAACTAAAATACACACAGGTGAAACTATTAAGACAAAACCAACAGACAAACGAAAAAGGGATCGGTGGTGGCTAGTAGGACGGTGCCCGAACAGGCAGGAGAGCCAACTTCGGCGAAAGTCGGGATAGGTGTAATGTTAGTATAGTGAAGTAAAACACTCCTAACAGTAGATAAATTAAATGTCTGGTGTAATGTTAGTATAGTGAAGTAAAACACTCCTAACAGTAGATAAAATAAATGTCTGGTGTAATGTTAGTATAGTGAAGTATAACACTCCTAACAGTAGATAAATTAAATGTCTGGTGTAATGTTAGTATAGTGAATGGAAGTAAAACACTCCTAACAGTAGATAAATTAAATGTATGGTGTAATGTTAGTATAGTGAAGTAAAACACTCCTAACAGTAGATACATTAAATGTCTGGTGTAATGTTAGTATAGTGAAGTAAAACACTCCTAACAGTAGATACATTAAATGTATGGTGTAATGTTAGTATAGTGAAGTAAAACACTCCTAACAGTAGATAAATTAAATGTCTGGTGTAATGTTAGTATAGTGAAGTATAACACTCCTAACAGTAGATAAATTAAATGTCTGGTGTAATGTTAGTATAGTGAAGTAAAATACTCCTAACAGTAGATACATTAAATGTCTGGTGTAATGTTAGTATAGTGAAGTAAAACACTCCTAACAGTAGATACATTAAATATATGGTAAAAGTGAAGTATAACACTCCTAACAGTAGATACATTAAATAGATACATTAAATGTCTGGTGTAATGTTAGTATAGTGAATGACAGTAAAACACTCCTAACAGTCTACTTCTACTGAGACAGGTTGGTGTCAGTTTAATCATACAACATGGAGCTGACTGGACGTGGTCAAGTCAAATTCAATATATCAATATTCATATATTATAGTTCTACATTTAACATTTCATATGATAATGTAATTGTATCATAGTTCCTCTACATTTCATATGATAATGTAATTGTATCATAGTTCCTCTACATTTCATATGATAATGTAATTATATCATAGTTCCTCTACATTTCATATGATAATGTAATTATATCATAGTTCATCTACATTTCATATGATAATGTAATTATATCATAGGTCCTCTACATTTCATGTGATAATGTAATTATATCATAGTTCATCTACATTTCATATGATAATGTAATTATATCATAGGTCCTCTACATTTCATATGATAATGTAATTATATCATAGTTCCTCTATAGTGTAGTATTCCTCTACATTTCATATGATAATGTAATTATATCATAGTTCCTCTATAGTGTAGTGAGCCACGTCACAATTCCAACCAAGTTACCCAATTGATGCCAATGGCGCGATGCATAGGTTTTTGGCCTTTAACACATGCAACCTGGGTTCACTTCCCTGCCCCGCTGTTTGCTACATTGGTGTCAGAAGTGGTGTCTGAGACATGCTTTTGTGTGAGCCAGGTAACAATTCCCACCATGTGGGTTAACCCTATTGGTGCAATACGTAGGGTGTTGACCTCCCTGCCCGCTGTTTTCAACTATATTAACAGCACAGGCTGCCTGTAGGGTGTTGACCTCCCTGCCTGCTGTTTTCAACTATATTAACAGCACAGGCTGCCTGTAGGGTGTTGACCTCCCTGCCTGCTGTTTTCAACTATATTAACAGCACAGGCTGCCTGTAGGGTGTTGACCTCCCTGCCTGCTGTTTTCAACTATATTAACAGCACAGGCTGCCTGTAGGGTGTTGACCTCCCTGCCTGCTGTTTTCAACTATATTAACAGCACAGGCTGCCTGTAGGGTGTTGACCTCCCTGCCTGCTGTTTTCAACTATATTAACAGCACAGGCTGCCTGTAGGGTGTTGACCTCCCTGCCTGCTGTTTTCAACTATATTAACAGCACAGGCTGCCTGTAGGGTGTTGACCTCCCTGCCTGCTGTTTTCAACTATATTAGCAGCATAGGCTGCCTGTAGGGTGTTGACCTCCCTGCCTGCTGTTTTCAACTATATTAACAGCACAGGCTGCCTGTAGGGTGTTGACCTCCCTGCTGTTTTCAACTATATTAACAGCACAGGCTGCCTGTAGGGTGTTGACCTCCCTGCCTGCTGTTTTCAACTATATTAACAGCACAGGCTGCCTGTAGGGTGTTGACCTCCCTGCCCGCTGTTTTCAACTATATTAACAGCACAGGCTGCCTGTAGGGTGTTGACCTCCATGCCCGCTGTTTTCAACTATATTAACAGCACAGGCTGCCTGTAGGGTGTTGAGCTCCCTGCCCGCTGTTTTCAACTATATTAACAGCACAGGCTGCCTGTAGGGTGTTGACCTCCCTGCCTGCTGTTTTCAACTATATTAACAGCACAGGCTGCCTGTAGGGTGTTGACCTCCATGCCCGCTGTTTTCAACTATATTAACAGCACAGGCTGCCTGTAGGGTGTTGACCTCCCTGCCCGCTGTTTTCAACTATATTAACAGCACAGGCTGCCTGTAGGGTGTTGACCTCCCTGCCTGCTGTTTTCAACTATATTAACAGCACAGGCTGCCCAACATTCATTGAACAAAGAGACACAATAATACGAGTGAAAGGATTTTAGGATAATATCAGTAAGTGTTGATTTAGAGTTGTCTTCTGGGTTCAGCCTTCTAGTTGCCTTTATCAACAGGTTGAAATGTAATAAATGACATCACAATGACATGTCCTCAGAGTTGGAAAGATACTACATCTGTACACATTATTTAACATGGTGACATGGTGCTGCTAGTGAAAGAAAACATTAAGAGACAGAATACAGGTGGTGGAGTTTGCACAAAGTTTACGTACAACAATATATTGAACTAGGTAGACTGAGCATAGAGCTAAAGGCTGTAACCACGGGGAAGAAACTGTTCAGATTGGGGTCTATAACATCCAATCACTTAGGTTTACAGCAGCTGACAGTTGCAACTTCATTGCTAATAACTCAAACTTCCTTTTTCAGATAAAGACATCATCTCTGTACAGATGTAGGATCTGAATTTGATCACCCTGTTGCAGGAAAACTAAAACTTGTAGTGTATTTGATGTTTTAAAAGGCTTCTGAAGTTTGTAATTTCCACTTTCCACTTTAAAATGTTAATTATAGTCCACATAATTTTTCTTCTTCAGTAAACTGTCTCAAATTAAGATCCTACATCTGTAGCAAAACACCTGTCTTTCATGTGTTCTCCTTTGACCATTTGACATCTTTTATTTACTGTTGTTTAGGCTGGTTGAATGAGTTGTCTATGAAAGCTACATCATCTGTAAGAAAACAGACGGCTGCACCAGTGACTGTAAGTTATGTGATTTCCTCATGTGAAATTAAAAGTATGTTTGTAGCCTACGCAGTTATAAAATGGCTGTTGAAACTGTGGCACATATTTCTCAGTACATTAGAAGTCAGATAAATGTGTTGAGACGTAGGAAAGATGGGCAAACTCTCGTTGGTCTTGGCTTTCTACACACTATTATAAGGTTAGTCGATGTCAGACATTCAATAGTCAGAGTAGGTTTGAGTTATGATCACTTATCATGCTGACAAACCTGATGGTCTCTGTGAACTGATCTGAACAGGTTTAGACTGGTCATCTATGATATGTAGGTTATATACAGTACATTCTCTGTCCTGCTACTGGAAGGTCTATAACATTATGTGAACTGATCTGAACAGGTTTAGGTTGGTCTGGTCATCTATGAACAGGTTTATGGTCATCTATGATATGGTTATATACAGTACATTCTCTGTCCTGCTACTGGTTGGACTATAACATTATGTGAACTGACCTGAACAGGTTTAGGCTGGTCATCTATGATATGTAGGCTATAGCCGTGTTATAGACCTTGATCTGCATATCACTAACAAACTGCTATTATACATTATAACCTAGTCTATTTTACATAATATAACATCTGCATATCACTAACAAACCACTACAATACATTATAACCTAGTCTACTTTACATAATATAACATCTACATATCACTAACAAACCACTACTATACATTATAACCTAGTCTACTTTACATAATATAACATCTACACATCACTAATAACCCACTACTATACATTATAACCTAGTCTACTTTACATAATATAACATCTACATATCACTAACAAACCACTACTATACATTATAACCTAGTCTACTTTACATAATATAACATCTACACATCACTAATAACCCACTACTATACATTATAACCTAGTCTACTTTACATAATATAACATCTACATATCACTAACAACCCACTACTATACATTATAACCTAGTCTACTTTACATAATATAACATCTACATATCACTAATAACCCACTACTATACATTATAACCTAGTCTACTCTACATAATATAAAATATCTTACTTGATGCATAAAACCTTTCTGAAAGGATCAATGATTTCCCCCTCAGATCAATCATGTCTGTTTTAACCCTTCTGTCTACATTCTCAGATACATTTATAAAATAACAGATTGAAAGACAATAAATAGCCACTTTTAATGAATAAAAATAAGTTTTAGACATGGCCTTGTGTTGTTGTACTGTCTATAACTACCTTAACAGACAGTGACTTATTATTATTATTATTGTTGTTGCTGTACTGTCTATAACTACCTTAACAAACAGTGACTTATTATTATTATTATTATAGTTGCTGTACTGTCTATAACTACCTTAACAAACAGTGACTTATTATTATTATTATTGTTACTGTACTGTCTATAACTACCTTAACAAACAGTGACTTATTATTATTATTATTATTATTATTATTATTATTATTATTATTATTGTTGCTGTACTGTCTATAACTACCTTAACAAACAGTGACTTATTATTATTATTATTGTTGCTGTACTGTCTATAACTACCTTAACAAACAGTGACTTATTATTATTATTATTATTATTATTATTATTGTTGCTGTACTGTCTATAACTACCTTAACAAACAGTGACTTATTATTATTATTATTATTGTTGCTGTACTGTCTATAACTACCTTAACAAACAGTGACTTATTATTAATATTATTATTATTGCTGTACTGTCTATAACTACCTTAACAAACAGTGACTTATTATTATTATTATTATTATTATTGTTGTTGTACTGTCTATAACTACCTTAACAAACAGTGACTTATTATTATTATTATTATTATTATTATTGTTGCTGTACTGTCTATAACTACCTTAACAAACAGTGACTTATTATTATTATTATTATTATTATTGTTGCTGTACTGTCTATAACTACCTTAACAAACAGTGACTTATTATTATTATTATTATTATTATTATTATTATTATTGTTGCTGTACTGTCTATAACTACCTTAACAAACAGTGACTTATTATTATTATTATTATTATTATTATTGTTGCTGTACTGTCTATAACTACCTTAACAAACAGTGACTTATTATTATTGACAGTTACCATGGAGATGAAATGTCACAACTACATGTTCATGTGATGCATTAAATCACCTGACTGTTTCTATGTATGTTAGTAAATGTTTCATTTCTCAAAGAGATAATGAATACATGAGAACAATAATTAGTTGTCACTGTGTTAATCACAACCAACATGCTGGATCTCTGTTTAGGGGTCAGTGCTCTAAAATGAGTCTCTCTGGGGAGAGAGAGGAGGGGGGCCCTGCCTCTAAAATTCATCTCTCTGAGGGACATGACACCAAAGCTAAGAGGTAAGATGACAATTTAATGAATAATTTATAAAGTTTATTTCCAAAATAAATAGCTATCTTAAGATGAATGCACTTACTGTAAATCACTCTGGATAAGAGCATCTGCTAAATCAGGAGTTCTCAATCCGGGGTCTGTGGAGGTACTGCAGGGGTTCTCAATCCGGGGTCTGTGGAGGTACTGCAGGGGTTCTCAATCCGGGGTCTGTGGAGGTACTGCAGGGGTTCTCAATCCGGGATCTGTGGAGGTACTGCAGGGGTTCTCAATCCGGGGTCTGTGGAGGTACTGCAGGGGTTCTCAATCCGGGGTCTGTGGAGGTACTGCAGGGGTTCTCAATCCGGGGTCTGTTGAGGTACTGCAGGGGTTCTCAATCCGGGGTCTGTGGAGGTACTGCAGGGGTTCTCAATCCGGGGTCTGTGGAGGTACTGCAGGGGTTCTCAATCCGGGGTCTGTGGAGGTACTGCAGGGGTTCTCAATCCGGGGTCTGTGGAGGTACTGCAGGGGTTCTCAATCCGGGATCTGTGGAGGTACTGCAGGGGTTCTCAATCCGGGGTCTGTGGAGGTACTGCAGGGGTTCTCAATCCGGGGTCTGTGGAGGTACTGCAGGGTTCTCAATCCGGTGTCTGTGGAGGTACTGCAGGGGTTCTCAATCCGGGGTCTGTGGAGGTACTGCAGGGGTTCTCAATCCGGGGTCTGTGGAGGTACTGCAGGGGTTCTCAATCCGGGGTCTGTGGAGGTACTGCAGGGGTTCTCAATCCAGGGTCTGTGGAGGTACTGCAGGGGTTCTCAATCCGGGATCTGTGGAGGTACTGCAGGGGTTCTCAATCCGGGGTCTGTGGAGGTACTGCAGGGGTTCTCAATCCGGGGTCTGTGGAGGTACTGCAGGGGTTCTCAATCCGGGGTCTGTGGAGGTACTGCAGGGGTTCTCAATCCGGGGTCTGTGGAGGTACTGCAGGGGTTCTCAATCCGGGGTCTGTGGAGGTACTGCAGGGGTTCTCAATCCGGGATCTGTGGAGGTACTGCAGGGGTTCTCAATCCGGGGTCTGTGGAGGTACTGCAGGGGTTCTCAATCCGGGGTCTGTGGAGGTACTGCAGGGTTCTCAATCCGGTGTCTGTGGAGGTACTGCAGGGGTTCTCAATCCGGGGTCTGTGGAGGTACTGCAGGGGTTCTCAATCCGGGGTCTGTGGAGGTACTGCAGGGTTCTCAATCCGGGGTCTGTGGAGGTACTGCAGGGGTTCTCAATCCGGGGTCTGTGGAGGTACTGCAGGGGTTCTCAATCCGGGATCTGTGGAGGTACTGCAGGGGTTCTCAATCCGGGGTCTGTGGAGGTACTGCAGGGGTTCTCAATCCGGGGTCTGTGGAGGTACTGCAGGGGTTCTCAATCCGGGGTCTGTGGAGGTACTGCAGGGGTTCTCAATCCGGGGTCTGTGGAGGTACTGCAGGGGTTCTCAATCCGGGGTCTGTGGAGGTACTGCAGGGGTTCTCAATCCGGGGTCTGTGGAGGTACTGCAGGGGTTCTCAATTCGGGGTCTGTGGAGGTACTGCAGGGGTTCTCAATCCGGGGTCTGTGGAGGTACTGCAGGGGTTCTCAATCTGGGGTCTGTGGAGGTACTGCAGGGGTTCTCAATCCGGGGTCTGTGGAGGTACTGCAGGGGTTCTCAATCCGGGGTCTGTTGAGGTACTGCAGGGGTTCTCAATCCGGGGTCTGTGGAGGTACTGCAGGGGTTCTCAATCCGGGGTCTGTGGAGGTACTGCAGGGGTTCTCAATCCGGGGTCTGGGGAGGTACTGCAGGGGTTCCGCGGCACCCTGACTGTACTCGTTGCAATGTAAGACATTTGATAGGATTTTTACATGACAAAACCACTTTGCCTACTCTTAATTATTGCCTAATATAATGGAATGCATATTTGAACTCTTAACTACTTAGGACAGCTCACGAGGTGTCCTAAATATCTGCTGACTAGGTGGGTAGGTAATTTAGGCAATGGGTAGGTAACTAGGTCATTTATACCCATAAGTGTAAAATGTCTTTATTCTCAGCACTTATACGACCAATTTTCTACTCAGACACTTTGGCGATATGGACCCAGATCTCAACATATTGTCATAAAAAAACTGAATGTTTGATCTCAAAATGTTGTTATAATTTTGTAAAAAATGTTGTTAAACATAATAATAAAAAATGAATATTACTAATGTAACCCACTGTAAAGACTGGGTTTAGGTTATTGTGTTGCACTGCTCATGTCCGCGTTCTGGAACTGTCCGCGTCCCCGTACAGAACTGTCCGCGTCCACGTTCGGTGTGGATATTGTCCGGTTACGCGCAGAGTGGACTGAGGTGATGTTGGGGAATAACGACAGAGTTTGTTTTAGTGTTGAGACACCGAAGTTTATTGTTCAATTTGCTTTTTTCTTTACGGTGAGGGACATTATGAGTGTAGCCAGATCCTTTTCACTCTCTATCCTCGTTTCATTTTGTGGTTCACCGGATTCATCATCGAGACGAGGGACAGACGAACGACCTGCTAACTCGTCGGTACAGCTCGGTAAACTAGCTAGCTACTCTACCAGCAGCATCCTAGTTATCCTAGCTAGTCGGTACAGCTCGGTAAACTAGCTAGCTACTCTACCAGCAGCATCCTAGTTATCCTAGCTAGTCGGTACAGCTCGGTAAGTTAGATAGCTACTCTACCAGCAGCATCCTAGTTATCCTAGCTAGTCGGTACAGCTCGGTAAGTTAGATAGCTACTCTACCAGCAGCATCCTAGTTATCCTAGCTAGTCGGTACAGCTCGGTAAGCTAGCTAGCTACTCTACCAGCAGCATCCTAGTTATCCTAGCTAGTCGGTACAGCTCGGTAAGTTAGCTAGTTACTCTACCAGCAGCATCCTAGTTACCATAGCTACCACTACATCATCACCGGCTGTCTGCATTTCTTGTGGACCGATGGAGCTCCCCGGTTGTTTCTTCCACCTGTTAAATCCCGGTGAGGCTTCTCCCTCTCTCGTTGACGGATGCTGGCTACCTCTGTCCGGTTCTCCTCTCTTCACTAGATGGACGGTAACTTTAGTGTTTAACCCGTCTGAGTCCAAGGACCGAACTTTTTAATATTATTTTCAGGGCGCCTCAATAGCAGGTATTGAACCCCGGGTAAATAATCACTAGTCAGAACCTCAACCTCAGTATACATTCATTATAAAAATATATTGTGAGTAAACAACCTCGAGAGTGCGTCTTCCAGCCCTCCAATAAATTACATAATTCAACCCTCCCGGTTAGTAAATTTACCTCAACAAGCCCCTCATTTGCTCGAGAAGGCAGAGTGACGGCACAAGCTTTTTTTGACTAAAATCAAATCAAATTTGATTCGTCACATACACATGGTTAGCAGATGTTAATGCGAGTGTAGCGAAATGCTTGTGCTTCTAGTTCCGACAATGCAGTAATAAAACTAGAGAGAGAAGAGAAGGCAGAGCGGGTCGATGCTGACGAATTTGACAATGCTACTACAATTGCTACAATGCTAACAGATGCTACTGAGCCAGATGTCTATGTGTCAGGGGAGAAGCTCCAGGTGGTATCCGATTTTAAGTACCTTGGCATCATACTTGATTCCAACCTCTCTTTTAAAAAGCATGTGAAAAAGGTAATTCAAATAACCAAATTCAACCTAGCTAATTTCCGATTTATACAAAATTGTTTGACTACAGAGGTAGCAAAACTGTACTTCAAATCTACTTAACATACTGCTTGACTAGTTGGGCCCAAGCTTGCTGTACAACATTAAAACCTATTCAGTCTGTCTACAAACAGGCTCTCAAAGTGCTTGATAGGAAGCCCAATAGCCATCATCATTGTCACATCCTTAGAAAGCATGAGCTCTTGAGTTGGGAAAATCTTGTGCAATACACCGACGCATGTCTTGTATTCAAGATCCTTAATGGCCTGGCTCCCCCTCCACTCAATATGTTTGTTAAACAGAAAACCCAGACATATGGCAGCAGATCCACAAGGTCTGCCATGAGAGGTGACTGTATAGTTCCCCTAAGGAAAAGCACCTTTAGTAAATCTGCATTCTCTGTGAGAGCTTCCCATGTCTGGAATACACTGCCATCAGACACACATAACTGCACCACATATCACACTTATCACAAAATAACTTATTCAAGCATATCACAAAATGCTTGAAGACATGGCTAAAGGTCAATCAGATTTGTGAACATGGTCCCTAGCTGTGTGTTGCCGCTTTCCATGTTGTCTATTGTCTGTAGCTTGTGAGGTGTGGAAACACTTTGTTGCTTTTATGAATTTTTTGCTGCTTTTTGTTCTATGTTGCTCTGTCTGTATGCTACGTCTTGCTTGTCCTATGTTGCTCTGTCTGTATGCTATGTCTTGCTTGTCCTATGTTGCTATGTCTTGCTTGTTCTATGTTGCTCTGTCTGTATGCTATGTCTTGCTTGTCCTATGTTGCTCTGTCTGTATGCTATGTCTTGCTTGTCCTATGTTGCTATGTCTTGCTTGTTCTATGTTGCTCTGTCTGTATGCTATGTCTTGCTTGTCCTATGTTGCTATGTCTTGCTTGTTCTATGTTGCTCTGTCTGTATGCTACGTCTTGCTTGTCCTATGTTGCTCTGTCTGTATGCTATGTCTTGCTTGTCCTATGTTGCTATGTCTTGCTTGTTCTATGTTGCTATTGTCTATATTGTAATTGTTTTTAATAACCTGCCCAGGGACTGCGGTTGAAAATTAACCGGCTGGCTAAAACCGGCACTTTTACTGAAACGTTGATTAATGTGCACTGTCCCTGTAAAAATAAAATAAACTCAAAGTCAATGAATGTACCTGGAAAAAACGTTTTTCTCAACCAGAGGTGAATTCATTAATTAATGTTTAGGCTTATTGATAATCGTTATATCAATGAAGTACAATTTCAAAACATGAGCATAAAAACAGATCATAATAAACATGAATCATCATTATATTACTTCACAGTAATCTGTTAAATGCTTTTTCAGTGTTTCCTCTTGTGTTAGCAGTGTGGAAAGGGACAGAAAGAAGCACACAGGAGTTTTCCTGTGAGGGGGAGTGGTGGTGTATCCAGGGAGAAAACTAAACTAATCTTCTGAAATGTCATTTGTGGTCTTATGCCTCCATCTATTGGAATTATGGAGCAACTGCAGTAGTACTGAATAATGTGTAATTCCTTACGAAAGTATTAATTACTCAGAATTTCAAAATATAAAATCTTCTAGTTAATTTGATCAATTTACATAAAATAACCATTTATAGCATAACAAACAATGAAACTGACAGACACCAAAAGTGATCAAATTAACTAGAAGATTTTATATTTTGGAATTGTGATACAGTGAGTTATAAGTGAAATAATCTGTCTGTAAACAATTGGGTTTTAATGACTTCCGGAAGTTTACATACACAACAATCGTTTACAGACAGATTATTTCACTTATAATTCACTGTATCACAATTGCAGTGGGTCAAAAGTTTACATACACTAAGTTGACTGTACCTTTAAACAGCTTGGAAAATTCCAGAAAATTATGTCATGGCTTTAGATGCATCTGATAAGCTAATTGACATTATTTGAGTCAGGTGTACCTGTGGATGTAATTCAAGGCCTACCTTTAAACTCAGTGCCTCTTTGCTTGACATCATGGAAAATCTACAGATATCAGCCAACAAATTGTGGACCTCCACAAGTCTGGTTCATCCTTGGGAGCCATTTCCAAATGCCTGAAGGTACCACGTTCATCTGTACAAACAATAGTACGCAAGTATAAACACCATGGGACCATGCAGCCGCCATACCGCTCAGGAAGGAGACGTTCTGTCTCCTAGAGATGAATGTGCGAAAAGTGCAAATCAATTCCAGAACAACAGCATAGGACCTTGTGAAGATGCTGGAGGACACAGGTACAATAGCATCAATATCCACAGTAAAACTTGTCCTATTTCAACATAACCTGAAAGGCCGCTCAGCAAGGAAGAAGCTACTGCTCCAAAACCACCATAAAAAAGCCAGACTACGGTTTGCAACTGCACATGGGGACAAAGATCATACTTTTTGGAGAAATGTCCTCTGGTCTAATGAAACAAAAATAGAACTGTTTGGCCATAATGACCATCGTTATGTTTGGAGGAATAAGGGGGATGCTTGCAAACCGAAGAACATCATCCCAACTTTGAAGCACGGGGGTGGCAGCATCACGTTGTGGGGGTGCTTTGCTGCAGGAGAGACTGGTGCACTTCATAAAATAGATGGCATCATGAGGGAGGAAAATTATGTGGATATATTGAAGCAACATCTCTAAACATCAGTCAGGAAGTTAAAGCTTGGTGGCAAATGGGTCTTCCAAACGGACAATTACCCAAAGCATACTTCCAAAGTTGTGGCAAAATGGCTTAAGGACAAAAAAGTCAAGGTATTGGAGTGGCCATCACAAAGCCCTGACCTCAATCCTACAGAAAACATGTGGATAGAACTGAAAAAGCGTGTGCAAGGAGACCTACAAACCTGACTCGGTTACACCAGCTCTGTCAGGAGGAATGGGCCAAAATTCACCCAACTTATTGTGGGAAGCTTGTGTAAGGCTACCCAAACATTTGACCCAAGTTAAACAATTTAAAGACACTGCTACCAAATACTAATTGAGTGTATGTAAACTTCTGACCCACTGGGAATGTGATGAAATAAATAAAAGCTGAAATAAATCATTGTCTATACCATTATTCTGACATTTCACATTCTTAAAATAAAGTGGTGATCTTAACTGACCTAAAACAGGGAATTTTTACTGGGATTAAATGTCAGAAATGGCAAAAAACTGAGTTTAAATGTATTTGGTATGTCAACTTCCGACTGTACATATATATGGGGTGGGCAGTCTATGTTTGTTTTTCTATGATTTGGGGATTTCTATGTTTCGGCCTAGTATGGTTCTAAATCAGAGGCAGGTGTCATTAGTTGTCTCTGATTGAGAATCATACTTAGGTAGCCTTGGTTTCACTGTGTGTTTGTGGGTGTTTGTTTCCGTGTCTGTGTTTTTCGCCACACGGTACTGTTTCGGGTTTCGGTCGTTTATTGTTTTTTGTATTCAGTTGTTCATGTGTACTATTTCTTATTAAAAGAGCCACGCCGCATATTGGTCCTCCGATCCCTTACATATATATATATATATATATATATATATAACTTTTTTATTTACCTTTCAAAGCAGAATTACGTTCCCATTGTTCCTCAACTGTAGTGTTTTATTTAATCTCTAATTTTATCCAATGTAAAAAAAACACCATTTCATGTTTTGCAACATAAGACATAATTCAGCCGGTTGGTCACGTTTGGGAGAGGCATTTAAATAGCATTTTGAGGGAAAAAACATGATTCTTTGTCTCTCTGAAATGAAACCATCAAGTGATAGACTTTAAACAAATGCATGTCTTTCATTGAACAACCCAATGCCATGATAGTGAAAAAACACACCAAGATATTTCACAATTTATTTAAAGAATAAAAGCTAATTTACCAACATTTCTGAAAAGTGATATATAGCGTTATGGAATGAAACTCTTATGTTTCCCCATCTGAGCTCAGAGTAGATGAGAGATGTAATGTTTGTCTCTGTTGTGTTGAAGCCCAATCAAGCAGGAGAGACCAGCCTCCCCTGTACCCAGCTGTGTGTCCATGAAGAGTGACCGGTCTATGCTTCAACCTATACTGTTTAGAGAGGGATACTTTTCTACTGAACAAAGGTAAGAAGAACTCATGGGTCCTGGTCAGTGAGTTAAACAACACTGTCTCTAGTCATTTCTCCTCTCCCATTTTCCCATTTATTGTTGTTGTTTTCATAATCAATATGCTAATCCTTTTGTCCATTTCCATAGTCCTAAAACAATATTAAACAAAAACAACATTCCCTCGTGTGTGTGTGTGTGTGTGTGTGTGTGTGTGTGTGTGTGTGTGTGTGTGTGTGTGTGTGCACTCCCTGGATGAGGAGTGTGGTGGTTAATTTCTTTACTATCAAATGAGGAGAGACACACTTATCACACAAGTCAGAGTTACACTTAAACTAAATCTTTAATAATACGAGCTTTGCAATAGCCTAGACTTGTCAATGATTCACCATTTATAATTATCCGTTGAGAGTGATAAATCAAAAGCACAAAGGTCTTTTATAGCCAAGATACACCCCTTTCAACATGACGAACAACAGATACATAGAAAGGTTAAGGCTCCAAACTAAACTAAAACTAAAACCATTTCTCCAACGGTAACATGAACTCATGCTCTTTCACCTAAAGACATCATACATCTTCTCTGTCACTTTTATGTCATAGAGGCCCATCATTAGTACACAATAGTTAACAGAATACTCTATTCTGTCGAAAAAAACAACCCTGACGGGAGATATATGTTTTATGTTTTGTCCACAGAAACCAACAGGAGAGATCAGAGTCAGAGATTCTCAGTGGTCAGTCTTCCCAGAGTCATCAAACAGACCTGGCCTCCATATTCAGTGTATGTGGTCCTGTTATGTAGATTTGTTTTTGTTTACCTCAAGTAAAGTTGATCTGTCAATCATTCATTAATGTGTTGATGAGAAAGCATTTATTCTCTTGCTTAACTTATTTATTTACTTGATTTATTTCAGTTGCTTGAAGAGAAAATTATGATATTTGTGAAGAACGAGCTGAAGATGTTCAAGAGGATTCTTAGTCCAGAACTCCCAGAAGGCTTTGAGAGTCAGAAGCAGGATAAGGAAGTGGTGGATGCTGAAGATGAGCAGCAGGAGAGCAGTGCCAGAGAGGGGGCTCTGAAGATCACACTGCACATCCTGAGGAAAATGAACCAGAAGGAGCTTGCTGACACACTGGAGAAATGTAAGATCTGTCTGCCTCATGTTGAATGATGTTTTATAACATTTAAAAGCTGTAGCTAAAGTACAGCTAAAGTAGCTGTGTAACTCAATGATATTGTAGCAGCCTTAACACAACACCTAGTGACCTCATCAAGTAGCAGCAGGGATGTGTTGTGGTGATTCATTTAGAGAGAGAACATTAATAATACCATCAATAATACTGATAATAATATAATCAGTCACACCAGTCTGTAATGCATTATGAAAACATTTACACATTTATACAGTCAGTTAAGATAATAAATTATTATAATGTATAACTTTATAACAGTCCTACAATACTGTAGACATTAAAACAGACGTAATATTAATATCCTCTGTGTTATTTCTAGATTCAGATGAGCTTGCTGTGATTTGCCAACGTGAACTCAAATCTAATCTAAAGAAGAAGTTTCAATGTGTATTTGAGGGGATCGCTCAACAAGGAAACCCAACACTTCTCAATAAGATCTACACAGAGCTCTACATCACAGAGGGTGGAACAGGAGAGGTCAATAATGAACATGAGCTGAGACAGATTGAGACAACACCCAGGAAACAAGCAAGACCAGAGACTGCAATCAAATGTAACGACATCTTCAAACCCTTAACTGGACAAGACAAACCTATCAGAACTGTGCTGACAAAGGGAGTCGCTGGCATTGGAAAAACAGTCTCTGTGCAGAAGTTCATTCTGGACTGGGCTGAAGGAAATGCAAATCAGGATGTCCAATTTGTATTTTCATTCCCTTTTCGTGAACTGAATTTGATGAAAGGCGACAAACACACTTTCATTGAACTTCTCAATCACTTCTCAATGGAAACCAAACTATCAAGAATCTCCAACTACGACAAGTACAAAGTTCTGTTCATCTTTGATGGTCTGGATGAATGCCGACTGCCCCTAGACTTCCAGAAGAACAAGATCTGTTGGGACGTCACAGAGTCAACCTCAGTGGATGTTCTGCTGACAAATCTCATCAGGGGAAATCTGCTTCCCTCTGCTCTCCTCTGGATCACTACCCGACCTGCAGCAGCCAATGAGATCCCTTCATGGTGTGTTGATCAGGTGACAGAGGTACGAGGGTTCAATGACCCACAGAAGGAGGAGTACTTCAGGAAGAGATTCAGTGATGAGGACCTGGCCAGCAGAATCATCTCACACATAAAGACATCAAGGAGCCTCCACATCATGTGCCACATTCCAGTCTTCTGTTGGATTTCTGCAACAGTCTTTGAACACATGCTGAAACATAAGAGAGAAGAGATGCCCAAGACTCTGACTGAGATGTACACACACCTTGTGGTGTTTCATACCAAACAGAAGAATGAAAAGTATCTTGGGAAAGAAGAGACAGGTCCACACTGGAATAAAGAGAGCATTCTGTCACTGGGAAAACTGGCTTTTCAACAGCTTGTGAATGGCAATCTGATTTTCTATGAAGAAGACCTGAAAGAGGCTGGCATTGATGTTAATGAAGCCTCAGTGTACTCAGGATTGTGCACACAGCTCTTTAAAGAGGAATGTGGGCTGTACCAGGACAAGGTGTACTGCTTTGTTCATCTGAGCATTCAGGAGTTTCTGGCTGCTGTATATGTGTTCCTCTCATTCATCAACAACAATGAGAATCTAATTGACAACCTGCAAACAAAAGACAATACTGAAGTTACTGTCTACAAGAGTGCTGTGGATAAAGCCTTACAAAGTGAGACAGGAAACCTGGACCTTTTCCTCCGCTTCCTTCTGGGCCTCTCCATGGAGTCCAATCAGAAGCACTTACGAGGTCTACTGACAAAGACAAGAATCAGCTCACAGAGCCATGAAGAAACAGTCAAGTACATCAAGAAGAAGATCAGGGAGAATCTCTCTCCAGAGAGGAGCATCAATCTGTTCCACTGTCTGAATGAACTGAATGACCATTCTCTAGTGGAGGAGATCCAAAGCTACCTGAGATCAGGAAGTCTCTCAAAACCCAAACTGTCACCTGCACAGTGGTCAGCTCTGGTCTTTGTGTTGCTGACTTCAGAAAAGGAGCTGGATGTGTTTGACCTGAAGAAATACTCCAGATCAGAGGAAGGTCTTCTGAGGCTGCTGCCAGTGGTCAAAGCCTCCAGAGCTGCTCTGTGAGTAAATAAAATGACATATAAGAACTAATCATCAGGAAGAAATTCAGTTTAGAGAAAAATATGTATTATAATATGTATATAATATTATATTGGAAAACCTATTGAATAAATGCATTGATTTTCACATTAGTATAACAATATGACCATACAATTCTAGGAAACGGAAGATGAATCTATATGTTGTTTGAGAGAATAAACCAAATGCATCTGCCATTGTCCTTCTACACTACTGGTGTTAAATTAACAGTGTGTTTGTGAAGTCATGATGATCTCTAAGAAAAGAAAAGCTAAGAAAAAAAAAAAAAAAAGCTAAGTGAAATATTTTAATACATCCTGTCTGTCATTGTATTTCTTCTGTGTTTCAGACTCACTGTCTGTAAACTCACAGACACATCCTGTAAAGAGTTGGCCTCAGTTCTCATTTCAAACCCCTCACACCTGAGAGAGCTGGATCTGAGTAACAATGACCTGAAGGATTCAGGAGTGATCTGCTCTCTGCTGGACTGGGGAATCCCCACTGTAAACTGGAGACTCTGAGGTCAGTATTCCTGTAGTTGGTCAACAAGTGATAACTGTTCACCAGATCCACATGTGTTTACCAGACACACATAGTCCACACCATATGTGTTTGAGGTCAGTATAATATATATTGTGGACTGTATACTCAATACAATCTAAATCTGATACCTCACTGTCTAAATAGATATGGTGTGGACTGTATACTCAATACAATCTGATACCTCACTGTCTAAATAGATATGGTGTGGACTGTATACTCAATACAATCTAAATCTGATACCTCACTGTCAAAATAGATATGGTGTGGACTGTATACTCAATACAATCTGATACCTCACTGTCTAAATAGATATGGTGTGGACTGTATACTCAATACAATCTACATCTGATACCTCACTGTCTGTCTTCTGACTGATACTGCTTTTTAAACTGGTCTGGTCAGTCTACTATAATATTTGTACTATACATGTTTCTATCTGCAGGCAATACTTTGATCATTTGTCATTTTTTTACGATGATACACTATTTTATGAATAGATATGGAAGGTTTCAGGACACTGATATATTTGAATATGTTGAAAAAATATACTGCCACTATTTTCACCACCAAAGAATATCAGTGTGGTTTTAATATGATTTGACTCTTTGCAGGCTGTCAGGCTGTCTAGTCACAGAGGAAGGCTGTGCTTCTCTGGTCTCAGCTCTGAGGTCAAACCCCTCACACCTGAGAGAGCTGGACCTGAGCTACAATCACCCAGGAGACTCAGGAGTCAGACTGCTCTCTGCTGGACTGGAGGATCCACACTGCAGACTGGAGAAACTCAAGTATGTAGAGGGTTTATGTCAATGTTCATATCAGACATGTTGGACTTATCAGGCTAGTTAAGACAAACATTCTGACCACCACTTGGACAAAGTTGTGTGTGTGTGTGTGTGGGGGTGAGTGTCCTGTCTGTATGTGGACAAAGTTGTGTGTGTTCAGTGTTCTCTCACACACTGGACACACACACACAAAACACTCACACACACACTGGACACTCACAAACTGGACACACACAGTAAATATACACAAACAAGCACTGGACACACACACACACAGTACACACACACACACACAGTACACACACACAGTACACAGTACACACACACACACACACACACACACATACTGGACACTGACAAACTGGACACGTACACACACACACACAAACAAGCACACACAGAACACACACAGAGAAAATGGACACACACACAGGACACACTCACACTGGACACACACAGACACACACACAGGACTTACACACACACTGGACTCACACACACACACACACACACAAACAAGCACTGGACACACACACACACAGGACACGCACACACACACAAACACACACACTGTACACACACACTGTACACACACACTGTACACACACACACACACTGTACACACACACAGTACACACACACAAACAAGCACTGGACACACACACACTGGACACACACACACACTGGACACACACTGGACACACACACACACTGGACACACACTGGACACACACAGACACACACTGGACACACACACACAAAAAAAAAACACACAAACAAGCACTGGACACACACACTGGACACACACACACACTGGACACACACTGGACACACACAGACACACACTGGACACACACAGACACACACTGGACACAAACACACACTGGTCACAAACACACACTGGTCACAAACACACACTGGACACAAACACACTGGACACAAACAAACACACACAGACAAACACTGGACACACACAGACACACACTGGACACACACACACTGGACACAAACACACACTGGTCACAAACACACACTGGTCACAAACACACACTGGACACAAACACACTGGACACAAACAAACACACACAGACAAACATTCGCTTGATATATGCTATGTCCAGTGTGTGTCCAGTGTGTGTCCAGTGTGTGTCCAGTGTGTGTCCAGTGTGTGTCCAGTGTGTGTCCAGTGTGTGTGTGTGTGTCCAGTGTGTGTCCAGTGTGTGTCCAGTGTGTGTCCAGTGTGTGTGTGTGTGTCCAGTGTGTGTCCAGTGTGTGTCCAGTGTGTGTCCTGTGTGTGTGTCCAGTGTGTGTCCAGTGTGTGTCCTGTGTGTGTGTCCAGTGTGTGTGTGTCCAGTGTGTGTCCAGTGTGTGTCCAGTGTGTGTCCTGTGTGTGTGTCCAGTGTGTGTCCAGTGTGTGTCCAGTGTGTGTGTGTGTGTGAGTTCAGGTGTATCCCTCAATGACTGTCTGTTCTTCTGCTTACCGCTACAGTGTGGAACATGGTGGAGAGAACAGAATGAAACCTGGGCCTAGAAAATGTGAGTGTTGACAGCTGTGAAGAATATAACTAAGAATAAGTCTTAACTCAAGTGAAGTCAAAGTCAAAGACCACCATCATTACTGACTTGGTCATATTAAATATCAGCTGTAGTTCTACAGAATCAGAAATCAGGGACACCAACGTTTACAAAGAGTTGATATGACAGTGTGTGTGTGTGTGTGTGTTTGCGTTCGTATTACTAAATGTGTGTTTATGTTCATGTATACAGGTGTGTGTGTGGATGTGTGTGTGTGTTACGTTAGAAGTGTGTGTGTGTGTTCATGATGCATACAGGTGAGTGTGTGTGTGTGTGGTATCTTAGTGTTACATTATAAATGTGTGTGTGTGTGTGTGTGTGTAATTAATGGGAACAAGTGTGTTTTATATTACCATACAGTATAACATATGATCATTCAACAAGTCTCAAGTTACCTTAACTTCTCCTTTTGATACCTAGAAACATCTACATTAAATGAATTAGTGAAAAGTGAGTTAACATTCTAATGTGAATGATGATGATTTCTAATATTGTGTCTGGTTTCATCCATCAGATGTCTGTGATCTCACACTGGACCTAAACACAGTAAACAGACTCCTCTCTCTGTCTGAGGGGAACAGAAAGGTGACATGGAGGACAGAGGAGCAGCCGTATCCTGATCACCCAGAGAGATTTGAGGACTGTAGACAGGTGCTGTGTAGAGAGGGTCTGACTGGGCGCTGTTACTGGGAGGTAGAGTGGAGTGGGAGAAGGGCTGATATAGGAGTGACATATAAAGGAATCAGCAGGAGAGGAAGGGGTAATGACTGTTGTCTTGGAAACAATGACAAGTCCTGGAGTCTGTTCTGCTCTGACAACAGTTACTCTGCCTGGCACAATACTAATCCCACTACCATAGACGTCCCCTCCTCCAGCTCCCACAGAGTAGGAGTGTATCTGGACTGGCCAGCCGGCACTCTGTCCTTCTATAGAGCCTCCTCTGACACACTGACCCACCTGATCACATTCACCTCCACATTCACTGAGCCCCTCTATCCAGGGTTTAGGGTTTATTATGACTCCTCAGTATCTCTGTAAATAATAATAATCCCTGAAAAATAATAACCTGGACTCACACTAAACACACACACACACTGGACACACACACACATTGGACACACACACACACTGGACACACACACACTGGACATACACACACTGGACACACACACACTGGACACACACACACTAAACACACACACACACCGGACACACACACACACACTGGACACACACACACACTGGACACACACACACACTGGATATACACACACTGGACACACACACACTGGACATACACACACTGGACACACAGACACTGGACATACACACACTGGACATACACACACTAAACACACACACACTGGACACACCTAAACACACTAAACACACACACAATCCGGACACACACACACACACTGGACACACACACACAATCCGGACACACACACACACCTTGGACACACCATGGACACACACACACACTGGACACTCACACACACTGACACACACACACTGACACAAATACTTGATACAAAGAACATGCACACACACACACTGGACACACACACTGGACTCACACACACTGGACACACACACACACACACACACACACTGGACACACACTGGAAACACACACACACACTGGACACATACACACTGGACACACACAGGGTTAACTACTTTTGTCTTGGATACAATGACAAGTCCTGGAGTCTGTACTGCTCTGACAACAGTTACTATGCCAGACACAATAATAAACCCACTCTCATAGACGTCCTCTCCTCCAGCTCCGACAGAGTATGAGTGTATCTGGACTGGCCAGCCGGCACTCTGTCCTTCTATAGAGCCTCCTCTGACACACTGACCCAACCGTACACATTCACTGAGCCCCTCTATCCAGGGTTTTGGGTTTACGATGTTGACGCCAGTGTCCTTGTAAATAATAACCTGACACACACACACTGACACACACAAGACAAACACACACACACACAAACACACTGGTGTCGTGTGGGCGAGCAGTTTGCTGATGTCAACGTTGTGAACAGAGTTCCCCATAGTGGTGGTGATGTTATGGGCAGGCATAAGCTACGGACAACGAACACAAGTGCATTTTATCAATTGTCAATTTGAATACCGTGATGAGATTCCATAGTCATCTGCCGCCATCACCTCGTGTTTAAGTATGTCGCAGGGAACACAATTCCTGGAAGCTGAAAAAAATGGCCTTTGTCACCAGACATGTCACCCATTGAGCATGTTTGGGATGCTCTGGATAGACATGTCACCCATTGAGCATGTTTGGGATGCTCTGGATTGACGTGTATGACAGCGCACAATCAACAGCCTGATCAACTCTATGTGAAGGAGATGTGTTGTACTGCATGAGGCAAATGGTCACGCCAGATACTGACTGGTTTTCTGATCCACACTCCTACTGTTTCATTAAGGTGTCTGACAAACTGATGCATATCTGTGTTCCCAGTCATGTGAAATCCATAGACTAGGGCCTAATGAATTTAGTATTTCAACTGACTGATGTCCTTATGTGAACTGAAACTCACTAAAATGCTTGAAATTGTTGAATGTTGGGTTTATTTTATTGTTCAGTTTAATAAAAAGATCAGTATTCAATGTTTTATGTTTGTCATTCCTTCCTTTCACTAAATGGTAGTAACACTAAGTCATTCCATCCTTTCACTAAATGGTAGTAACACTAAGTCATTCCTTCCTTTCACTAAATGGTAGTAACACAAAGTCATTCCATCCTTTCACTAAATGGTAGTAACACTAAGTCATTCCATCCTTTCACTAAATGGTCGTAACACTAAGTCATTCCATCCTTTCACTAAATGGTAGTAACACTAAGTCATTCCATCCTTTCACTAAATGGTAGTAACACTAAGTCATTCCATCCTTTCACTAAATGGTAGTAACACTAAGTCATTCCTTCCTTTCACTAAATGGTAGTAACACTAAGTCATTCCTTCCTTTCACTAAATGGTAGTAACACTAAGTCATTCCATCCTTTCACTAAATGGTAGTAACACTAAGTCATTCCATCCTTTCACTAAATGGTAGTAACACTAAGTCATTCCATCCTTTCACTAAATGGTAGTAACACTAAGTCATTCCTTCCTTTCACTAAATGGTAGTAACACTAAGTCATTCCATCCTTTCACTAAATGGTAGTAACACAAAGTCATTCCATCCTTTCACTAAATGGTAGTAACACTAAGTCATTCCATCCTTTCACTAAATGGTAGTAACACTCTGAAGTCATTCCTTCTTTTCACTAAATGGTAGTAACACTAAGTCATTCCATCCTTTCACTAAATGGTAGTAACACTCTGAAGTCATTCCTTCCTTTCACTAAATGGTAGTAACACTAAGTCATTCCATCCTTTCACTAAATGGTAGTAACACTAAGTCATTCCTTCCTTTCACTAAATGGTAGTAACACTAAGTCATTCCATCCTTTCACTAAATGGTAGTAACACTAAGTCATTCCATCCTTTCACTAAATGGTAGTAACACTAAGTCATTCCATCCTTTCACTAAATTGTAGTAACACTAAGTCATTCCATCCTTTCACTAAATGGTAGTAACACTAAGTCATTCCATCCTTTCACTAAATGGTAGTAACACTAAGTCATTCCATCCTTCACTAAATGGTAGTAACACTAAGTCATTCCATCCTTTCACTAAATGGTAGTAACACTAAGTCATTCCATCCTTCCACTAAATGGTAGTAACACTAAGTCATTCCATCCTTTCACTAAATGGTAGTAACACTAAGTCATTCCATCCTTTCACTAAATGGTAGTAACACTAAGTCATTCCATCCTTTCACTAAATGGTAGTAACACTCTGAAGTCATTCCATCCTTTCACTAAATGGTAGTAACACTAAGTCATTCCATCCTTTCACTAAATGGTAGTAACACTAAGTCATTCCATCCTTTCACTAAATGGTAGTAACACTAAGTAATTCCATCCTTTCACTAAATGGTAGTAACACTCTGAAGTCATTCCTTCCTTTCACTAAATGGTAGTAACACCAAGTCATTCCATCCTTTCACTAAATGGTAGTACCACTAAGTCATTCCATCCTTTCACTAAATGGTAGTAACACTAAGTCATTCCATCCTTTCACTAAATGGTAGTAACACTAAGTCATTCCATCCTTTCACTAAATGGTAGTAACACTAAGTCATTCCATCCTTTCACTAAAGCTCTAAACTAATGTTTTATTGACAGATGTTAAATGTTCTGGATTTTGATGATTAAATCCCATATAGCCTACTGGCCAGGACTTTGATATGGCATCTTCTGATTGGGTGTCTCAGGTCAGGACTTTGTTATGGCATCTTCTGATTGGGTGTCTCAGGTCAGGACTTTGTTATGGCATCTTCTGATTGGGTGTCTCAGGTCAGGTCTGAGCCATGATCAGAATGTGTCTCTGTCTATTTCCAGCCCTGCCATTTCTACCTGTCCTGATCTAGTGTTTGACCCCTGACCTCCTCACACCGTCTCACTGTCCATGTCTGCTTTTAGCTCCCACCTCTACTTCACTGTGTTATAATGGACCTTATGCTTGTTATGTCACCTCTGTAACCAGGTATCAAACATACTGACCTTTCTGACCCTGTCCCATGGCCCTACTTCACTGTGTTATAATGGACCTTATGCTTGTTATGTCACCTCTGTAACCAGGTACCAAACATACTGACCTTTCTGACCCTGTCCCATGGCCCTACTTCACTGTGTTATAATGGACCTTATGCTTGTTATGTCACCTCTGTAACCAGGTATCAAACATACTGACCTTTCTGACCCTGTCCCATGGTTCTACTTTCTAGAACTGAACATTTAAAGTCCTCTGAGTTTTGTTTACTGTCCATTTTACTTATGTATGATGTATTTGTTGTGTATTGGGGTTGTGCCGCAGAGCATCATGGGGGTTTGTATGTGTTGAGATGATCACGTTCCAGATAAATGGTTGAACTGATTCCTGTCTCCCGTCTCATCATTATTGAATTGTTATACAGACCTGGTTATGAAACCCACAAAACATAACAACAGATTGGTGATGAGTCTGAATCTACAGGTGTCACGTTCTGACCTTTATTTCCTTTGTTTTGTCATTATTTAGTATGGTCAGGGCGTGAGTTGGGGTGGGCAGTCTATGTTTGTTTTTCTATGTTTTGGGGGTATCTCTATGTTTCGGCCTAGTATGGTTCTCAATCAGAGGCAGGTGTCATTAGTTGTCTCTGATTGAGAATCATACTTAGGTAGCCTGGGTTTCACTGTGTGTTTGTGGGTGATTGTTCCTGTTTTGCACCAGATAGGGCTGTTTTTGGTTTTCCACGTTTATTGTTTTGTAGTGTTCATGTTTATCTGTTTTTATTAAACATGAGTCAATATAACCACGCTGCGTTTTGGTCCTCCTCTACTTCACCAGAGGAAAACCCTGACAACAGGAACTATTCTGTCTGGAAGGAGTCGGTTTTTACAACTGTTTAAAACTGATTTTCTGTGGTTCAGTCAAGGCTCATGTTAACACAGTGTATTACTAGCAGAGGGAGCAAGTGCATCAGTGGAGCTAACAGAGAGAGTTAACATCATCATGGAGGGAAGTGGAGCTAACAGACATCATCATGGAGGGAAGTGGAGCTAACAGAGAGAGTTAACATCATCATGGAGGGAAGTGGAGCTAACAGAGAGAGTTAACATCATCATGGAGGGAAGTGGAGCTAACAGAGAGAGTTAACATCATCATGGAGGGAAGTGGAGCTAACAGAGAGAGTTAACATCATCATGGAGGGAAGTGGAGCTAACAGAGAGAGTTAACATCATCATGGAGGGAAGTGGAGCTAACAGAGAGTTAACATCATCATGGAGGAAGTGGAGCTAACAGAGAGAGTTAACATCATCATGGAGGGAAGTGGAGCTAACAGAGAGAGTTAACATCATCATGGAGGGAAGTGGAGCTAACAGAGAGAGTTAACATCATCATGGAGGGAAGTGGAGCTAACAGAGAGAGTTAACATCATCATGGAGGGAAGTGGAGCTAACAGAGAGAGTTAACATCATCATGGAGGAAGTGGAGCTATTAACATCATCATGGAGGGAAGTGGAGCTAACAGAGAGAGTTAACATCATCATGGAGGGAAGTGGAGCTAACAGAGAGAGTTAACATCATCATGGAGGGAAGTGGAGCTAACAGAGAGAGTTAACATCATCATGGAGGGAAGTGGAGCTAACAGAGAGTTAACATCGTCATGGAGGGAAGTGGAGCTAACAGAGAGAGTTAACATCATCATGGAGGGAAGTGGAGCTAACAGAGAGAGTTAACATCATCATGGAGGGAAGTGGAGCTAACAGAGAGAGTTAACATCATCATGGAGGGAAGTGGAGCTAACAGAGAGAGTTAACATCATCATGGAGGGAAGTGGAGCTAACAGAGAGAGTTAACATCATCATGGAGGGAAGTGGAGCTAACAGAGAGAGTTAACATCATCATGGAGGGAAGTGGAGCTAACAGAGAGAGTTAACATCATCATGGAGGGAAGTGGAGCTAACAGAGAGAGTTAACATCATCATGGAGGGAAGTGGAGCTAACAGAGAGAGTTAACATCATCATGGAGGGAAGTGGAGCTAACAGAGAGAGTTAACATCATCATGGAGGGAAGTGGAGCTAACAGAGAGAGTTAACATCATCATGGAGGGAAGTGGAGCTAACAGAGAGAGTTAACATCATCATGGAGGGAAGTGGAGCTAACAGAGAGAGTTAACATCATCATGGAGGGAAGTGGAGCTAACAGAGAGAGTTAACATCATCATGGAGGGAAGTGGAGCTAACAGAGAGAGTTAACATCATCATGGAGGGAAGTGGAGCTAACAGAGAGAGTTAACATCATCATGGAGGGAAGTGGAGCTAACAGAGAGAGTTAACATCATCATGGAGGGAAGTGGAGCTAACAGAGAGAGTTAACATCATCATGGAGGGAAGTGGAGCTAACAGAGAGAGTTAACATCATCATGGAGGGAAGTGGAGCTAACAGAGAGAGTTAACATCATCATGGAGGGAAGTGGAGCTAACAGAGAGAGTTAACATCATCATGGAGGGAAGTGGAGCTAACAGAGAGAGTTAACATCATCATGGAGGGAAGTGGAGCTAACAGAGGAGAGTTAACATCATCATGGAGGGAAGTCATCATGGAGGGAAGTGGAGCTAACAGAGAGAGTTAACATCATCATGGAGGGAAGTGGAGCTAACAGAGAGAGTTAACATCATCATGGAGGGAAGTGGAGCTAACAGAGAGAGTTAACATCATCATGGAGGGAAGTGGAGCTAACAGAGAGAGTTAACATCATCATGGAGGGAAGTGGAGCTAACAGAGAGAGTTAACATCATCATGGAGGGAAGTGGAGCTAACAGAGAGAGTTAACATCATCATGGAGGGAAGTGGAGCTAACAGAGAGAGTTAACATCATCATGGAGGGAAGTGGAGCTAACAGAGAGAGTTAACATCATCATGGAGGGAAGTGGAGCTAACAGAGAGAGTTAACATCATCATGGAGGGAAGTGGAGCTAACAGAGAGAGTTAACATCATCATGGAGGGAAGTGGAGCTAACAGAGAGAGTTAACATCATCATGGAGGGAAGTGGAGCTAACAGAGAGAGTTAACATCATCATGGAGGGAAGTGGAGCTAACAGAGAGAGTTAACATCATCATGGAGGGAAGTGGAGCTAACAGAGAGTTAACATCATCATGAAGGGAAGTGGAGCTAACAGAGAGAGTTAACATCATCATGGAGGGAAGTGGAGCTAACAGAGAGATTAACATCATCATGGAGGGAAGTGGAGCTAACAGAGAGAGTTAACATCATCATGGAAAGTGGAGCTAACAGAGAGAGTTAACATCATCATGGAGGGAAGTGGAGCTAACAGAGAGAGTTAACATCATCATGGAGGGAAGTGGAGCTAACAGAGAGAGTTAACATCATCATGGAGGGAAGTGGGAGCTAACAGAGAGAGTTAACATCATCATGGAAAGTGGAGCTAACAGAGAGAGTTAACATCATCATGAGGGAAGTGAGCTAACAGAGAGAGTTAACATCATCATGGAGGGAAGTGGAGCTAACAGAGAGAGTTAACATCACATGGAGGGAAGTGGAGCTAACAGAGAGAGTTAACATCATCATGGAGGAAGTGGAGCTAACAGAGAGAGTTAACATCATCATGGAGGGAAGTGGAGCTAACAGAGAGTTAACATCATCATGGAGGAAGTGGAGCTAACAGAGAGAGTTAACATCATCATGGAGGGAAGTGGAGCTAACAGAGAGAGTTAACATCATCATGGAGGGAAGTGGAGCTAACAGAGAGAGTTAACATCATCATGGAAAGTGGAGCTGAGAGAGTTAACATCATCATGGAGGGAAGTGGAGCTAACAGAGAGTTATCATTTTACATTTACATTTAAGTCATTTAGCAGAATCCAGAACTTACAAATTGTGCGTTCACCTTAAGACATCCAGTGGAACAGCCACTTTACAATAGTGCATCTAAATCTTTTAAGGGGGGGTGAAAGGATTACTTTATCCTATCCTAGGTATTCCTGAAAGAGGTTTTCAGGTGTCTCCGGAAGAATCACCCATCATGAAGGGCAGAAAGGACCCGTGTCGGAGCGGGAAAACAATTTGATTAAAAGGGAGGAATATACAGTGATTAAAAGAAAGGACATTAATTACACTTAAACCAAAGAACTTTGGAATTTAAAACTGCTAAATGAGCGACCTGAATAAAGATCACGTGACTGAGAACCACTGTGGTTGAGGACAATACTGAAGTGAGTGACAATCAGGAGCCTATTGAATAATGAAAAATGTCTGGAATTGTTGGTACCATTGAACCACTACAGAAAGGTTTGAATATTCTGTTCTTGAAATTACATTGATGAGGACATCATTGTTTCTTATAGTTTTAGTGTAATGGGGCCAAAGACATGTAATTTACTAGAACCCTGTTACATCCAGACAGAACAGGTAATAAGACGTGTTTACTGAAAGGACCTGTTTCACCAGAACCACTAGTTAATACTGAAAGGACCTGTTTCACCAGAACCACTAGTTAATACTGAAAGGACCTGTTTCACCAGAACCACTAGTTAATACTGAAAGGACCTGTTTCACCAGAACCACTAGTTAATACTGAAAGGACCTGTTTCACCAGAACCACTAGTTAATACTGAAAGGACCTGTTTCACCAGAACCACTAGTTAATACTGAAAGGACCTGTTTCACCAGAACCACTAGTTAATACTGAAAGGACCTGTTTCACCAGAACCACTAGTTAATACTGAAAGGACCTGTTTCACCAGAACCACTAGTTAATACTGAAAGGACCTGTTTCACCAGAACCACTAGTTAATACTGAAAGGACATGTTTCACCAGAACCACTAGTTAATACTGAAAGGACCTGTTTCACCAGAACCACTAGTTAATACTGAAAGGACCTGTTTCACCAGAACCACTAGTTAATACTGAAAGGACCTGTTTCACCAGAACCACTAGTTAATACTGAAAGGACCTGTTTCACCAGAACCACTAGTTAATACTGAAAGGACCTGTTTCACCAGAACCACTAGTTAATACTGAAAGGACCTGTTTCACCAGAACCACTAGTTAATACTGAAAGGACATGTTTCACCAGAACCACTAGTTAATACTGAAAGGACATGTTTCACCAGAACCACTAGTTAATACTGAAAGGACCTGTTTCACCAGAACCACTAGTTAATACTGAAAGGACCTGTTTCACCAGAACCACTAGTTAATACTGAAAGGACATGTTTCACCAGAACCACTAGTTAATACTGAAAGGACCTGTTTCACCAGAACCACTAGTTAATACTGAAAGGACCTGTTTCACCAGAACCACTAGTTAATACTGAAAGGACATGTTTCACCAGAACCACTAGTTAATACTGAAAGGACATGTTTCACCAGAACCACTAGTTAATACTGAAAGGACCTGTTTCACCAGAACCACTAGTTAATACTGAAAGGACCTGTTTCACCAGAACCACTAGTTAATACTGAAAGGACCTGTTTCACCAGAACCACTAGTTAATACTGAAAGGACCTGTTTCACCAGAACCACTAGTTAATGCTGAAATGACCTGTTTCACCAGAACCACTAGTTAATAATGAAAGGACCTGTTTCACCAGAACCACTAGTTAATACTGAAAGGACCTGTTTCACCAGAACCACTAGTTAATACTGAAAGGACATGTTTCACCAGAACCACTAGTTAATACTGAAAGGTTCAGGTTCCACAGGACACATCAGGAAGAGGGAGAATCAGGACCAATGTTTGCTGCTGCAGTAAAGAACCTATCAGAACACTGAGTTGAATGGTGTTCTAAATGACATCATAAGAGACAGACTAGAATGTGGCTACGGAGTGAAGATGCACCAAAGAGACTGTTGACTGAGGGTCATCTGACCTTGGTGAAGGACATTGAAATCACTGTGTCCATGGAAGTAGCTGCTGAAGAGGAATTCATCAGGAACTTAGTGGGTTCATCTAACAATCCTAATCACCAGCTGATACATTATAATCTCATAAACAGGGTTCACCTTCCACCTAGAAAACATCATTTAATGAAAACCATAACCTCTCCTCTGTGTGATCTATGTAATCAAGGTGCCTTGGGCTCCTTTCTGCAAATGCAGGTTTTTCTACTTTGCTCTTTAATTATTTGTTACTTTTATTCTATTCTAATCACATTTTATTATTTGCTCTTTAATTATTTGATTATTAATTATAATTATTTAATTATTTGGTACCTGTTGTATTCAGCATTTCACTGTAAGGTATTTCATGGTACCTGTTGTATTCAGCATTTCACTGTAAGGTATTTCATGGTACCTGTTGTATTCAGCATTTCACTGTAAGGTATTTCATGGTACCTGTTGTATTCAGCATTTCACTGTAAGGTATTTCATGGTACCTGTTGTATTCAGCATTTCACTGTAAGGTATTTCATGGTACCTGTTGTATTCAGCATTTCACTGTAAGGTATTTCATGGTACCTGTTGTATTCAGCATTTCACTGTAAGGTATTTCATGGTACCTGTTGTATTCAGCATTTCACTGTAAGGTATTTCATGGTACCTGTTGTATTCAGCATTTCACTGTAAGGTATTTCATGGTACCTGTTGTATTCAGCATTTCACTGTAAGGTATTTCATGGTACCTGTTGTATTCAGCATTTCACTGTAAGGTATTTCATGGTACCTGTTGTATTCAGCATTTCACTGTAAGGTATTTCATGGTACCTGTTGTATTCAGCATTTCACTGTAAGGTATTTCATGGTACCTGTTGTATTCGGCGACAAATAACATTGGATTTGATTTGCAGCACAACAACAATTGACAGCTGGTTATCTGCAACTGAAACCATAAAATAATTACTGTTGTGGGTTTTACCTACTGATTGTCTCATCATAACTACTGTTGTGGGTTTAACCTACTGATTGTCTGTTCATCATAACTACTGTTGTGGGTTTAACCTACTGATTGTCTGTTCATCATAACTACTGTTGTGGGTTTAACCTACTGATTGTCTGTTCATCATAACTACTGTTGTGGGTTTAACCTACTGATTGTCTGTTCATCAAACTACTGTTGTGGGTTTAACCTACTGATTGTCTGTTCATCATAACTACTGTTGTGGGTTTAACCTACTGATTGTCTCATCATAACTACTGTTGTGGGTTTAACCTACTGATTGTCTGTTCATCATAACTACTGTTGTGGGTTTAACCTACTGATTGTCTCATCATAACTACTGTTGTGGGTTTAACCTACTGATTGTCTCATCATAACTACTGTTGTGGGTTTAACCTACTGATTGTCTGTTCATCATAACTACTGTTGTGGGTTTAACCTACTGATTGTCTCATCATAACTACTGTTGTGGGTTTAACCTACTGATTGTCTCATCATAACTACTGTTGTGGGTTTAACCTACTGATTGTCTGTTCATCATAACTACTGTTGTGGGTTTTTACTCTACTGATTGTCTGTTCATCATAACTACTGTTGTGGGTTTAACCTACTGATTGTCTGTTCATCATAACTACTGTTGTGGGTTTAACCTACTGATTGTCTCATCATAACTACTGTTGTGGGTTTAACCTACTGATTGTCTGTTCATCATAACTACTGTTGTGGGTTTAACCTACTGATTGTCTGTTCATCATAACTACTGTTGTGGGTTTAACCTACTGATTGTCTCATCATGATTGTCTGTTGTGGGTTTAATCATCATAACTACTGTTGTGGGTTTAACCTACTGATTGTCTGTTCATCATAACTACTGTTGTGGGTTTAACCTACTGATTGTCTCATCATAACTACTGTTGTGGGTTTAACCTACTGATTGTCTGTTCATCATAACTACTGTTGTGGGTTTAACCTACTGATTGTCTGTTCATCATAACTACTGTCATTTAACCTACTGATTGTCTCATCATTTACATTTACATTTAAGTCATTTAGCAGACGCTCTTAACTACTGTTGTGGGTTTTACCTACTGATTGTCTCATCATAACTACTGTTGTGGGTTTAACCTACTGATTGTCTGTTCATCATAACTACTGTTGTGGGTTTAACCTACTGATTGTCTGTTCATCATAACTACTGTTGTGGGTTTAACCTGTTCATCATAACTACTGTTGTGGGTTTAACCTACTGATTGTCTGTTCATCATAACTACTGTTGTGGGTTTTTACTCTACTGATTGTCTGTTCATCATAACTACTGTTGTGGGTTTAACCTACTGATTGTCTCATCATAACTACTGTTGTGGGTTTAACCTACTGATTGTCTCATCATAACTACTGTTGTGGGTTTAACCTACTGATTGTCTCATCATAACTACTGTTGTGGGTTTTTACTCTACTGATTGCCTCATTATCATTTGTTGGGGAATAATCAGAATTGGTTGGTAACATAGGTAAGATGTTTTATATTCATCATATGTTTGTAAGTTACTTCTCATCAGAATGGTATTTTTGTATAATACTGTGGCGGGGTTGCAGTTATCTGTTCTATGTCAAGACTAAGTTGCTTGGACCGCAGAGAGGGGAGAGGTCAAGGGATCATCATGTGTAAACATATCTTTTGCTCCACTGTGTGTGTGTGCCAGTCACTCCCTACTTTTCCCATCAGGGAAAGGAGAATGGCAGTGTCTGGAATCATTCTATGCTCCCCGTGAGCTTGTCCAGGATTGGTTGTATTTAGAATTGGTTGTATCTAAATGACAATTTGATATATGCCTGTTGATATGGAGGATTGGTTTATGGTTCTGGGGTTTGAGTAAGGAGACAAAGCTGAACGATTTATTATGTCTATGCTGTCTGACTATGTGTGTTCTTTGCTATTAAAGGATCTCAGTTGCAATGTGTAAGGGGGCTCTCAGAGAATTCATTGATTGACACTGAATTGCCTGAGAGTCACAGGGTGGTGATAGAGCTCATATAATTAAAGATGGACTTTTATAAACTCTGACTTGTGTTGTGGTTTGCGCTCATGATTTGGTAAATAGAGGACATTTCCTACGACATTTGGCGACGAGGAGGGGATGTGAATCTTCACTCGGTGACCGTTCCTACGATCTAGGTAAATAAATTGTGCACGAGGGATCCCTAAACTTGGGATCTCAGGGAGAACCACACTTCGGGAACGAAGCAGATGGACCAACCTTTGATCTAAGAGGAAGCGAGCCGAGTGGATACCACATCTCGAACTGAGTTTTTTTAAAGAAAAAGGTGAGCGAACCACACACAGATTTGAAGTCGAGTTTTTAATTATGCCTGTTACGTATACACTGAGCGTGAATTCCTTTGTAAGGAAGGCACCTTGGTGGCGTAAGCAGGGCCGAGTCAGAGGAGAGTAATCTGGGGGTTTTGTGGACTCAAAAGATACTCTGCACTGTCCGGTTGCCAGTGACCAAGAGCCCTCCTGACACTGAATTGATCACAGTGGGGATTTGGTGAGGTCGTCTGTTGGGGTGAGGAGCCAAAGGGGACTATGTGTTCTTGGTGAAACACGAAATTTGGTGAAGCCCTATTGGAAGAAGGACCTCATTCTGTGCGTCTGTGTGATTTGTCTAAGTGACCCTCAGATGTGGTGAATTCCAATTATTTTAAATGTGCTAGCCAGGTATGCCCTGGGTTACTCTGTGTGAGTATTTTGTTATGGGATCACTAGGTAATAGTTGTCGGACCGTTCTGTGTGAGCGGGGTAGGGTTGACTCAATGCACAAAACCTACTTTTGATCTGAAATCACAGATAAACCAAGTGAAAAGAGGTTGTTTATTTTTGCCTCCACATAAAACTGTTGTGTGCATGAATAAACATTTCTAGCACATTTTCTAGCACTTTTCAGTACTTTGAAGCACCTTTGGCAGTGATTACAAACCTTTTTTCTGATGTTCTGTGTGGACGTCTGACCAGTTCTATGTGATCATCTGACCAATCCTGTGTGGGTGATCCTGAAAGTTCTGTGTGAACATCTGACCAATCCTGTGTGGATGATCCTTAAAGTTCTGTGTGAACATCTGACCAATCCTGTGTGGATGATCCTTAAAGTTCTGTGTGAACATCTGACCAATCCTGTGTGGATGATCCTTAAAGTTCTGTGTGAACATCTGACCAATCCTGTGTGGATGATCCTTAAAGTTCTGTGTGAACATCTGACCAATCCTGTGTGGATGATCCTTAAAGTTCTGTGCGAACATCTGACCAATCCTGTGTGGATGATCCTTAAAGTTCTGTGTGAGTACCTAAGATTTCTTAAGATTTATATGGATTCTGTGAATTATTAAAAATGATGATAAATTGTATGTGTGTATAATCAATTACTAGAGAGTTGAGAAAGTAATGCTGAGAACGATTAGATACAATTTAAACCACCCATTCGTAGACGTACGTAGGTTTTGAGTTGATATCTTAAATGGATAATTGATGAAGTTTTTAAGCACTATTAAAATAATCTACAAAATCTGGGAAATTGAGCTCTAGAAACTGATTAGAGTGTGTCCACTTTTGGTTATCTTACCCTAACGATGTAACTATAAAACGCATATTGGATTATCTCCGTCTGGGTGAAACATGTTAAATTAAACTGCCCTTAAGGTCTGAACATGTTATAATTTTTCTTCCCAGTATGAGAGAAGTTGCGGGATTTATTGAATAACCTGTTTTCCATAAAGTTAAAGAGAATTCGAGGATGCTCGATGTAATTTATAATGTTGTACAAAGCCTAAAGTTTTCCATCAAACTAATTATCATTGAGTGATTAATGTGATGTAGTAAAGTAATTGAAATACGTTGCATAAGTAAACATAATCTACTTTTATTAAAAGGCGCAATATCTGCTTCCTAGTCATTAGTGTCGATTTTATTCTTTGATTGCTAATCTATTCATTTGGCATTTGAGAATCATAGCTGGAGTAACGTTTGTACTATTCAATTTGGGCTATTATTTTTCTGGGAATTGCTGATAGTGACGTGTCTTGATTTTACTTGTAAAGTGTGTTTATTTCTGGAGAATGTTAGTCATTTACATGCTTTGGTGGTTCAGTGGTAGGATTCTCGCCTGCCACGCGGGATGCCCGAGTTCCATTCCCAGTCATGGCGCTGGCTGAATTCAGAGTTTTTGATTGTAAATAATCTATTTGTATGTTTTGCCTGGAAAGTTATGGTCGCTAGTGTTTGTATAAGAGATAAATTTAATGTTTTCAATAGATTGTTTAGGTTAAATTGATAGACTAATTCAACTTAAAATAATAACGAAGTGAATTCTGATGCGAGACGATGTCTGTTCACTAAATGATCTGCTGGAATAATGTATTGAGAATTGGGTCGTATTTAAATTACTGTATCAATAGAGAAGACAGTTACCTAAGTTAAAGAAATTCTGAATAATAGCGGGGAGAGAATGGCAATGGAAAGTGGTTACCCGAAGTGTTTTTCATTCTTATAGATTGACTGACGCATGTTATAATTTTGGCGCTGCGTGTTATTTTTAAAGAAATAGGATACATTCTCATAAGTGTGAAGAGCAAAGAGAAGAGGAAGTTATAAAGTTGGGGTTTTTAATCTTACGATAGAGGTAAGGAAAAACGTTGAAATGAGAGGGGTTATATTTTTACCCAACTGGGGGAAAAAGAAGGAAGAGAGTTAGTTGCTATGTTGGCTACTAATTGTCAGGGAAAGTTGCTGGAGGCAGGTAGATTGTTGTAGAATAACGTAAATTTGCGTTATTAGTTTGAATATACAATAACCTTACTCTAATTGTTTTGACCGTTGTTCAGGTACATTTTTTTCTGTATTTCTAGCAGCTGATTCGCTAGGTGGGCATCAGAGATTTGTGGCGTTTATATTTACTGTATTGTTCTGAGAATTGGGAGACTGGATGTCTGAATCATAAAACATCGTAAGGATAGATTCTGATGGTTATTGATTCTTGGTTTGATTGTTTAAGTAACACCAGTTAATTTGAGCAGGAAAGTTCATGTAGTCTAACGTTATAGCATGTTTCCATTATGTGGAACAATGTCAGGTCATTAAAGATGATTGCTGGATTGAATAGTACGCCAACCTGTTGACAGAAGACTAAATGGGTATGAATGTTGAAAAGCAAACTTGGGCCAAACTAGTAAACTAGTATGTTAACGTGGGGAGTATCATATATTTGAATTATAGTGTTGTTACCGCAATAGTCAAAACAATTTCATATGGTTTGGGTAATTAGCTAGGTTGAATTTTGTATTTGAGTCCCTTTATAATTTGCTTTTTAAAAGAGAGGTTGGAATCAAGTATGATGCCTTGGCACTTAAAATCAGATACCACCAGGAGCTTTTTAGTAGTAGTTGGTTTTTGAGGAACATGCAGACTGTGTTTTATTTTATTGAGATGTAAACATGTCATCTGAACCATTATAGTAGTGAGTTCTTGTGTAGTCTGTTATTTGCATGAATTTATCACTGTATCATCTGCATACATTGGAACTTCAGACCCTGTACAGACTAAAGGAAGATCATTAATGGATGTGCTGAACAGTATTGACCTTTGGGGAATGAAAGCTTTGTGGATATGAATGGAAAAAAGTTTGTTTTGATTTTTACGCTGAGACAGCACCAACTTTTGAAAGATTTGTTAAAATCAGGATAGTTTTTACAAAATGTATATCAATAGGTTGAAATGATTAGATTTCTGATTAAAGGGGTTTATTTGTTTATGGTTTGTTTTAGGAGTTGATTTAACTTAATTAAACATTGTATTCTGATGTGTTTGAGTAGGATTCTTTCTTCCGGGATGGATGGAAATTGAAGGAGACATGGGATTTACATTACTCTCATACGGAGAGATGTGTGTAAAACATTGGGGAGGATTCAGTTTTTTGAGGGTTTGAATTGAAGTTATACACCTTAAGTGATATGTGAAGGAGTGTATTGTATTGTTGAGTGTATTGTATTGTTGTGTTTGTTTTGTTCTATTCCCGAGGGTATAGGTCTAACTTTTGATCCTTGGCTCTATGATGGAGTTGACAGTGAGATGGGGAGTATAAACCAATTTGAAAGAATAGTTTCAATAGAATGTTTTGATATTCTCTGTGAAATATGTTTAGATATGTGTATTAAGAATAATTGGTAAAAGTAATAATTGATCATGTAGTTAATGAACTGAACTAAACTATTGTTCTGATCTGTTCTTTCGAGGTTATCATGAAAAGTGACATCAGACGGTATCTTAATGCATGGAAGAGATAATTGGACTGAATGGTGTGTGTACCTCAATACCCCCTCTAACTGGCTGAAGAAGAGAGACAAAGGCATTGAAGGAGGCTTTCCTAACCACTTCTACCGAGAGAAAAGAACCAAGCCAGAAATTGGTGTACAGTATCAGATCTAAGCTATCAACTGCTTTTCTTTCATGTTTCTCTCATACTGTGAGAGTCCACTTAGATTGATCACGGAGAAAGATCTGTTCTAACATTTTCTTATGATGCTGGTATATTGGTTGACGAATGGACAAGACATGAGTGGTAAAGATGAGACATTGAAATTGGGACATTATCATGGGCCGTCCACTTTGAACTGTAAAGCTATCTGAAGAAAAACGAAAGAGACGCCAGAAGATGCAGTGCCTGAGAGTGGGGGTTGGTCAACTGTGCCATTAAATTGTTTATACTTTTGTGGTATCAGGTTGATTGAAGAGGTTGTCGTGGAAGAATCAGAATTTGTTGGTAACATATGTAAGATGTTTTATATTCAACAAATGTCTGTAAATGACTTCTCATCACATCAGAATGTTATTTTTGTATAATACTGTGGCGAGGTTGCAGTATCTGTTCTATGTCAAGACTAAGTTGCTTGGACCGCAGAGAGGGGAGAGGTCAAAGTATCATCATGTGTAAACATATCTCTTGGCTCCACGATGTCTGTGTGCCAGTCAGAGTGTCTCTGATCTTGTCAAGATAGGATTGGTTGTATTTAGGGTTGGTTGTATCTAAATGATAATTTGATATATGCCTGTTGATATGGAGGATTGGTTTATGGTTCTGGGGTTTGAGTAAGGAGACAAAGCTGAACGATTTATTATGTCTATGCTGTCTGACTATGTGTGTTCTTTGCTATTAAAGGATCTCAGCTGCAATGAGAGGGGGCTCTCAGAGAATTCATTGATTGACACTGAATTGATCTGAGAGTCACAGGGTTGTGATAGAGATCATATAATTAAAGATGGACTTTGATAACTAACTCTGACTTGTGTGTGGTTTGCTCTCATGATTTGGTAAATAGAGGAAATTTCCACGACAAAACACTCCTAACAACCAGACCACTAGGAGGTGTCCACATGGTCTGATAAACACTCCTAACAACCAGACCACTAGGAGATGTCCACATGGTCTGATAAACACTCCTAACAACCAGACCACTAGGAGGTGTCCACATGGTCTGATAAACACTCCTAACAACCAGACCACTAGGAGATGTCCACATGGTCTGATAAACACTCCTAACACTCCTAACAACCCCACCACTAGGAGGTATCCACATGGTCTGATAAACACTCCTAACAACCAGACCACTAGGAGGTATCCACATGGTCTGATTAACACTCCTAACAACCCCACCACTAGGAGGTGTCCACATGGTCTGATAAACACTCCTAACAACCCCACCACTAGGAGGTGTCCACATGGTCCTAAAACACACCATTTGCTTCCTTTTTTATCACATTCTAATAATCAAACTGTTGGGGACAAATATGAACTGGTATAGTATGGTCAGATTGCTTGCGATTAGAGGGTTGGGCCAGTAACCGAAAGGTCACTGGTTCGAATACCCTAGCCGTCAAGGTGAAAATCTGTCTATGTGCCGTTAAGCAAGGCACTTAACCCTATTTTGCTCTAGTGGAACCGTACTACTATGGTTGACCCTGTAAAACAACACTTTTCACTGCATGTGACAATAACACATTACAATTCTTTCTCAATTACAACATTTAGTTTAACAATGTTGGTTATAAACCTTGTTGACATTCATCCAATGACACCTTGACTTGCATTACATTCTCACTGCAGAAAAACATCCTCATGTTATGGACCAACCAGAAATGTCACATATCTGTTTGACAGTAACCCTGGAGGAGGAATGTGTGAACTATCTTGTCATCTCTTTGGGTAACCACATTGGAACATTCTAGTCTTGAAGGACATGAACTGGAAGAACAGGTTTCAGCAAAGTATGGAGTCATTGTTTTCAGGAAGGTGTAACCATGATGATGGGAGGGACAGGAGGCAGACTAAGTGCAAGGGCAGCCACCTGAACTACTGTCCTACAGAGACAAACAGCATCTACACAAACAGCCACCTGAACTACTGTCCTACAGAGACAAACAGCCACCTGAACTACTGTCCTACAAAGACAAACAGCATCTACACAAACAGCCACCTGAACTACTGTCCTACAAAGACAAACAGCCAACTGAACTACTGTCCTACAAAGACAAACAGCATCTACACAAACAGCCACCTGAACTACTGTACTACAGAGACAAACAGCATCTACACAAACAGCCACCTGAACTACTGTCCTACAGAGACAAACAGCATCTACACAAACAGCCACCTGAACTACTGTCCTACAAAGACAAACAGAATCTACACAAACAGCCACCTGAACTACTGTCCTACAAAGACAAACAGCCACCTGAACTACTGTCCTACAAAGACAAACAGCCACCTGAACTACTGTCCTACAAGACAAACAGCCACCTGAACTACTGTCCTACAAAGACAAACATCTACACAAACAGCCACCTGAACTACTGTCCTACAGAGACAAACAGCATCACAAAACAGCCACCTGAACTACTGTCCTGACAGAGACAAACAGCCACCTGAACTACTGTCCTACAGAGACAAACAGCCACCTGAACTACTGTCCTACAAAGACAAACAGCATCTACACAAACAGCCACCTGAACTAATGTCCTACAAAGACAAACAGCATCTACACAAACAGCCACCTGATCTACTGTCCTACAAAGACAAACAGCCACCTGAACTACTGTCCTACAAAGACAAACAGCATCTACACAAACAGCCACCTGAACTACTGTCCTACAAAGACAAACAGCCAACTGAACTACTGTCCTACAAAGACAAACAGCATCTACACAAACAGCCACCTGAACTACTGTCCTACAGAGACAAACAGCATCTACACAAACAGCCACCTGAACTACTGTCCTACAGAGACAAACAGCATCTACACAAACAGCCACCTGAACTACTGTCCTACAAAGACAAACAGAATCTACACAAACAGCCACCTGAACTACTGTCCTACAAAGACAAACAGCCACCTGAACTACTGTCCTACAAAGACAAACAGCCACCTGAACTACTGTCCTACAAAGACAAACAGCCACCTGAGCTACTGTCCTACAAAGACAAACAGCCACCCGAACTACTGTCCTACAAAGACAAACAGCCACCTGAACTACTGTCCTACAGAGACAAACAGCATCTACACAAACAGACACCTGAACTACTGTCCTACAAAGACAAACAGCATCTACACAAACAGCCACCTGAACTACTGTGCTACAAAGACAAACAGCATCTACACAAACAGCCACCTGAACTACTGTCCTACAGAGACAAACAGCCACCTGAACTACTGTCCTACAGAGACAAACAGCTACCTGAACTACTGTCCTACAAAGACAAACAGCATCTCCACAAACAGCCACCTAAACTACTGTCCTACAGAGGCAAACAGCATCTACACAAACAGCTACCTGAACTACTGTCCTACAAAGACAAACAGCCACCTGAACTACTGTCCTACAAAGACAAACAGCATCTCCACAAACAGCCACCTGAACTACTGTCCTACAGAGGCAAACAGCATCTACACAAACAGCCACCGGAACTACTGTCCTACAAAGACAAACAGCATCTACACAAACAGCCACCTGAACTACTGTCCTACAAAGACAAACAGCATCTACACAAACAGCCACCTGAACTACTGTCCTACAGAGACAAACAGCATCTACACAAACAGCCACCTGAACTACTGTCCTACAGAGACAAACAGCATCTACACAAACAGCCACCTGAACTACTGTCCTACAAAGACAAACAGAATCTACACAAACAGCCACCTGAACTACTGTCCTACAAAGACAAACAGCCACCTGAACTACTGTCCTACAAAGACAAACAGCCACCTGAACTACTGTCCTACAAAGACAAACAGCCACCTGAGCTACTGTCCTACAAAGACAAACAGCCACCCGAACTACTGTCCTACAAAGACAAACAGCCACCTGAACTACTGTCCTACAGAGACAAACAGCCACCTGAACTACTGTCCTACAAAGACAAACAGCATCTCCACAAACAGCCACCTGAACTACTGTCCTACAGAGACAAACAGCCACCTGAACTACTGTCCTACAGAGACAAACAGCTACCTGAACTACTGTCCTACAAAGACAAACAGCATCTCCACAAACAGCCACCTAAACTACTGTCCTACAGAGGCAAACAGCATATACACAAACAGCTACCTGAACTACTGTCCTACAAAGACAAACAGCCACCTGAACTACTGTCCTACAAAGACAAACAGCATCTCCACAAACAGCCACCTGAACTACTGTCCTACAGAGGCAAACAGCATCTACACAAACAGCCACCGGAACTACTGTCCTACAAAGACAAACAGCATCTACACAAACAGCCACCTGAACTACTGTCCTACAAAGACAAACAGCATCTACACAAACAGCCACCTGAACTACTGTCCTACAGAGACAAACAGCATCTACACAAACAGCCACCTGAACTACTGTCCTACAGAGACAAACAGCATCTACACAAACAGCCACTTGAACTACTGTCCTAAAAAGACAAACAGCATCTACACAAACAGCCACCTGAACTACTGTCCTACAAAGACAAACAGCATCTACACAAACAGCCACCTGAACTACTGTCCTACAAAGACAAACAGCATCTACACAAACAGCCACTTGAACTACTGTCCTAAAAAGACAAACAGCATCTACACAAACAGCCACCTGAACTACTGTCCTACAAAGACAAACAGCCAACTGAACTACTGTCCTACAAAGACAAACAGCATCTACACAAACAGGGAATCTGAGAAAAAATGGCTTTAAAGTTTGTTTTCTAGTCCATGCATATTAACCATGACCACTGATCTGAACTATGACCCCTAAGTACTGATACTACACTCTGCCTTGGTCTGACCTTAAACAGCTGTCTGGGTAATGAAACAGCAAAGTACAGTATCTAGAAATCTAAATGTGTTGATCCAGATTTATTGTTGTTTTTCTGTTTGATGGAAACACTTTGAGTTCTAACTACATTCCAACTGTATTTAATGGTGTTATGTAGTTGTGTTGTCATGTTGTATTGCAGTAACCCTCAACTGTATTTAATGGTGTTATGTAGTTGTGTTGTCATGTTGTATTGTAGTAACCCTCAACTGTATTTAATGGTGTTATGTAGTTGTGTTGTCATGTTGTATTGTAGTAACCCTCAACTGTATTTAATGGTGTTATGTAGTTGTGTTGTCATGTTGTATTGTAGTAACCCTCAACTGTATTTAATGGTGTTATGTAGTTGTGTTGTCATGTTGTATTGTAGTAACCGTCAACTGTATTTAATGGTGTTATGTAGTTGTGTTGTCATGTTGTATTGTAGTAACCCTCAACTGTATTTAATGGTGTTATGTAGTTGTGTTGTCATGTTGTCATGTTGTATTGTAGTAACCCTCAACTGTATTTAATGGTGTTATGTAGTTGTGTTGTCATGTGGTATTGTAGTAACCCTCAACTGTATTTAATGGTGTTATGTAGTTGTGTTGTCATGTTGTATTGTAGTAACCCTCAACTGTATTTAATGGTGTTATGTAGTTGTGTTGTCATGTTGTGAATGTTGTATTGGCCTAACCCTCAACATTTTCTGGTGATGGAGAGAGACACAGACAAGACACAGACACAGCAACAGTATAGGATATGATGGAGAGAGACACCAGCCAAGACACAGAGACAGCAACAGAATAGGATATGATGGAGAGAGACACCAGACAGGACACAGAGACAGCAACAGAATAGGATATGATGGAGAGAGACACCAGACAGGACACGGAGACAGCAACAGAATAGGATATGATGGAGAGAGACACCAGACAAGACACGGAGACAGCAACAGAGGAATAGGATGTGATGGAGAGAGACACCAGACAAGACACAGAGACAGCAACAGAGGAATAGGATGTGATGGAGAGAGACACCAGACAAGACACAGACACAGCAACAGAGGAATAGGATATGATGGAGAGAGACACCAGACAAGACACAGAGACAGCAACAGAGGAATAGGATATGATGGAGAGAGACACCAGACAAGACACAGAGACAGCAACAGAGGAATAGGATGTGATGGAGAGAGACACCAGACAAGACACAGAGACAGCAACAGAAGAATAGGATGTGATAGAGAGAGACACCAGACAAGACACAGACACAGCAACAGACGACACAGAGAAAGTGATGGAGAGAGACAGAAGAATAGATTTCCAGACAGTTGTAGAATGTATGCCAAGACACATTGTAAGAGCTATAAAGAGAGAGGGAGAGAGAACAGGCAGAACCTGATATGTAAATGAGCAGAGCAAATGAAACTCACTGTTGACGACCTGATGATCATTCAGACTCTGTTTCTATTGAGAGATAAAAGGTAAGACGACGATTGTTATGTGTATTCATATAGTTGATGATATTGTTATGTGTTTTCATATAGTTGATGATATTGTAATGTGTAATCATATAGTTGATGATATTGTTATGTGTATTCATATAGTTGATGATATTGTTATATTCATATAGTTGATGATATTGTTATGTGTATTCATATAGTTGATGATATTGTTATGTGTATTCATATAGTTGATGATATTGTTATGTGTATTCATATAGTTGATGATATTTCTGGTGGACAATGTTATAATAGTCCTACTCTCCTTAAAATGTTTTTGATATAAATGAGATGCGTGGGGTGAATTTGTTCTGTGCCCATCTGTGTGCCCCAGGGTGATCACTCCTACACTATCTAGAATCTAAAAGGGTTCTTTGGCTGTCCTCATAGGAGAACACTTTGTAGAACCATTTTGGGTTCCATGAAGAACCCTTTCCACAGAGGGTTCTACATAGAAGCCAGGAGAATTCTACCTGGAACCCAAAAGCGTCTCCTATGGGGACAGACGGAGGACCTGTTTGGAACCCTTTAGTCTAAGAGTGTACTGTATCATAGGTCTATAGACCAGGGTGATCTCCTACTGTATCATAGGCCTATAGACCAGGGTGATCTCCTACTGTATCATAGGTCTATAGACCAGGGTGATCTCCTACTGGATCATAGGTCTATAGACCAGGGTGATCTCCTACTGTATCATAGGTCTATAGACCAGGGTGATCTCCTACTGTATCACAGGTCTATAGACTTGTCTTCTCAAAACAGGCTTAAAAAACAACAAGCAACAAACAAACATTTTCTCTTTCTAATCTACTGTTAACACTTTTTACTCAGGGAGGTATTTTGTGTGAAAGAGACAAATAAATATTGTGGAAAGACTAACAACAACTTACACTTCCTCAAAACAGGTTGTGTGTGTTCATTAGTGCCATTTAAAACTGTTGGCATACCAAGCACACCAACATAGAAATAGGACAACTAGAACACCCCCCTAGTCATGCCTTGATCTACAACATCATAGAGAACCAAGGGCTCTCTGTGGTCAGGGCGTGACAGCAACATTTTAAAACTGTTGGCTGTGGAGTAAACTAATGAATACAACCCAGGTTGTAGCCTACGACTCGGCATGTTGATACCTGCCTGATGCTGAAACCTGAACGTAGCCTGAGGGGTAAACTATGATACTAGCTAGATATACTGGTTTTCTAAGTTAGCCAGCTTCAGTTAACTTCACATTCCAGCTCAGGCCTCACCCATAAGAATATACACAACAGAAAATATATCAATGTCTTGACATGTTCTGGTTGTGAATTCAGGCTACAAGGTGAGAATCCTGCCAGGGATTATTGTAAAGTGTGTAGAGACATTAAATGTCTGGTGTAATGTTAGTATAGTGAAGTAAAACACTCCTAACAGTCTACTTCTACTGAGACAGGTTGGTGTCAGTTTAATCATACAACATGGAGCTGACTGGACGTGGTCAAGTCAAATTCAATATATCAACATTCAATATTTTATAGTTCTACATTTAACATTTCATATGATAATGTAATTGTATCATAGTTCCTCTATAGTGTAGTGACCCTCTACATTTCATATGATAATGTAATTGTATCATAGTTCCTCTACATTTCATATGATAATGTAATTATATCATAGTTCCTCTACATTTCATATGATAATGTAATTGTATCATAGTTCCTCTATAGTGTAGTGACCCTCTACATTTCATATGATAATGTAATTGTATCATAGTTCCTCTACATTTCATATGATAATGTAATTGTATCATAGTTCCTCTATAGTGTAGTGACCCTCTACATTTCATATGATAATGTAATTATATCATAGTTCCTCTACATTTCATATGATAATGTAATTGTATCATATTTCCTCTATAGTGTAGTGACCCTCTACATTTCATATGATAATGTAATTGTATCATATTTCCTCTATAGTGTAGTGGCCCTCTACATTTCATATGATAATGTAATTGTATCATATTTCCTCTATAGTGTAGTGACCCTCTACATTTCATATGATAATGTAATTGTACCATAGTTCCTCTATAGTGTAGTGATGGTGCTGAATTAGGTAGTCTGAGCATAGAGGTAAAGGCTATAACCACGGGGAAGAAACTGTTCAGATTGGGGTCTATAACATCCAATCACAGAGGTTTACAGCAGCTGACAGTTGCAACTTCATTGCTAATAACTCAAACTTCCTTTTTCAGATAAAGACCTCATCTCTGTACAGATGTAGGATCTGAATTTGATCACCCTGTTGCAGGAAAACTAAAACTTGTAGTGTATTTGATGTTTTAAAAGGCTTCTGAAGTTTGTCATTTCCACTTTCCACTTTAAAATGTTAATTATAATCCACATAATTGTTCTGCTGTAGTAAACTGTCTCAAATTAAGATCCTACATCTGTAGCAAAACACCTGTCTTTCATGTGTTCTCCTTTGACGATTTGACATCTTTTATTTACTATTGTTTAGGCTGGTTGAATGAGTTGCCTATGACAGCTACTTCATCTGTAAGAAAACAGGCGGCTGCACCAGTGACTGTAAGTTATGTGATTTCCTCATGTGAAATTAAAAGTATGTTTGTAGCCTACGCAGTTATAAAATGGCTGTTGAAACTGTGGCACATATTTCTCAGTACATTAGAAGTCAGATAAATGTGTTGAGATGTAGGAAAGATGGGCAAACTCTCATTGGTCTTGGCTTTCTACACACTATTATAAGGTTAGTCGATGTCAGACATTCAATAGTCAGAGTAGGTTTGAGTTATGATCACTTATCATGCTGACAAACCTGATGGTCTCTGTGAACTGATCTGAACAGGTTTAGGTTGGTCATCTATGATATGTAGGTTATATACAGTACATTCTCTGTCCTGCTACTGGTAGGACTATAACATTATGTGAACTGACCTGAACAGGTTTAGGCTGGTCATCTATGATATGTAGGCTATAGCCGTGTTATAGACCTTGATCTGCATATCACTAACAAACTGCTATTATACATTATAACCTAGTCTATTTTACATAATATAACATCTACATATCACTAACAAACCACTACAATACATTATAACCTAGTCTACTTTACATAATATAACATAGACATATCACTAACAACCCACTATTATACATTATAACCTAGTCTACTTTACATAATATAACATCTACATATCACTAACAACCCACTACTATACATTATAACCTAGTCTACTTTACATAATATAACATCTACATATCACTAACAAACCACTACAATACATTATAACCTAGTCTACTTTACATAATATAACATAGACATATCACTAACAACCCACTATTATACATTATAACCTAGCCTACTTTACATAATATAACATATCACTAACAACCCACTACTATACATTATAACCTAGTCTACTTTACATAATATAACATCTACATATCACTAACAAACCACTACTATACATTATAACCTAGTCTACTTTACATAATATAACATCTACACATCACTAATAACCCACTACTATACATTATAACCTAGTCTACTTTACATAATATAACATATCACTAACAACCCACTACTATACATTATAACCTAGTCTACTTTACATAATATAACATCTACACATCACTAATAACCCACTACTATACATTATAACCTAGTCTACTTTACATAATATAACATCTACACATCACTAATAACCCACTACTATACATTATAACCTAGTCTACTTTACATAATATAACATCTACATATCACTAACAACCCACTACTATACATTATAACCTAGTCTACTTTACATAATATAACATCTACATATCACTAACAACCCACTACTATACATTATAACCTAGTCTACTTTACATAATATAACATCTACACATCACTAACAACCCACTACTATACATTATAACCTAGTCTACTTTACATAATATAACATCTACATATCACTAATAACCCACTACTATACATTATAACCTAGTCTACTTTACATAATATAACATCTACATATCACTAACAACCCACTACTATACATTATAACCTAGTCTACTCTACATAATATAACATCTACATATCACTAACAACCCACTACTATACATTATAACCTAGTCTACTCTACATAATATAAAATATCTTACTTGATGCATAAAACCTTTCTGAAAGGATCAATGATTTCCCCCTCAGATCAATCATGTCTGTTTTAGCCCTTCTGTCTACATTCTCAGATACATTTATAAAATAACAGATTGAAAGACAATAAATAGCCACTTTTAATGAATAAAAATAAGTTTTAGACATGGCCTTGTGTTGCTGTACTGTCTATAACTACCTTAATAAACAGTGACTTATTATTATTATTATTATTGTTGCTGTACTGTCTATAACTACCTTAACAAACAGTGACTTATTATTATTATTATTATTATTATTATTGTTGCTGTACTGTCTATAACTACCTTAACAAACAGTGACTTATTATTATTATTATTGTTGCTGTACTGTCTATAACTACCTTAACAAACAGTGACTTATTATTATTATTATTGTTGCTGTACTGTCTAGAACTACCTTAACAAACAGTGACTTATTATTATTATTATTATTATTATTATTGTTGCTGTACTGTCTAGAACTACCTTAACAAACAGTGACTTATTATTATTATTATTGTTGTACTGTCTATAACTACCTTAACAAACAGTGACTTATTATTATTATTATTGTTGTACTGTCTATAACTACCTTAACAAACAGTGACTTATTATTATTACAGACAGTTACCATGGAGATGAAATGTCACAACTACATGTCCATGTGATGCATTAAATCATCTGATTGTTTCTGTGTCTGTTAATAAATGTTTTATAAGAGAAAATTAATAAATGATAACAATTGACATTAAATAATTACTGTGTTAACCACAAACAACATTTTGGATCTCTGTTTAGGGGTCAGTGCTCTAAAATGAGTCTCTCTGGGGAGAGAAAGGAGGGGGACCCTGTCTCTAAAATGAGTCTCTCTGGGGAGAGAGAGGAGGGGGGCCCTGTCTCTAAAATGAGTCTCTCTGGGGAACATGACACCAAAGCTAAGAGGTGAGATGACAATTTTTGATAACATAAAATGTTTCCAAAATGTTCACATTTGTTTTTTAGTCAGAAATGGTTGTTATGGGTACCTTTAATAATACTGTTCTCAGATTTTTAACTAATATAGGGTTCTCAATCCGGGGTCTGTGGAGGTACTGCAGGGAAAACATTTTCTGGTCATGGTTAACCATATTTGTTTTCAGAAAAAGAAAACTAAAACACCTAACTAAAACGCATGTCCCTGTTCTCTTTTTCAAGACGTGGCCGATTTAAACAGCCAGAAGACATTTTTGTGTTTTAAATTCAGAAACAACACTTTGTTTTGATGACTTGTTGTTTCTAAATGGCTGCTGGGTAAATTGAAACGCATCAAAATGTTCGTTCGTAGGCATCGGATTGAGTGAATGCTGCGCAGTTTCACTGAGTTAGAAGACAAATGGACAGGACAGATTTGTAGATCTGAAGCAGTTGCTACTTCAGATTATGAGCCTATCAGGTGTCGTGAATGAGTTATGTAGTACCCACAGAAGGCCACAGGGAGGAGCAAGAGAGCTATAAACCCATACTGTTTTTTACCTTAAAATCCCTGAACCTAACAATCAATCAAATGTATTTATAAAGCCCTTTTTACATCAGCATCTATCCCTACGTATGACCTATTTTAGCATTAACCTTAACCCAAATTATTTTAGAAACTGTTTTAGTAATAATATTATGTTAGTAAATACCATTATTGTACTAAATAGCACTGATTATTTTGTTAATCAAAACCTGTCTCAGCATTTTGCTGTTTTTATTTTGTTATTAGTTATTTTATTATATTTATTATTGCAAGGCAGAACACTTGATCAACAAGTCACATGTGTTTTATTTTTCAAATGTAGTTTGAACTGTGTGACCTGGTAACCTCTATGTGAAAGTCTAGCAACTGGAATGGGATAGGTAGGGCAGGTTAGAGACTGATCTAAGGAATTCGAAAAATACACTTTATTTCTCAGCTGCCTCACCAATATCTGTATGTGAATTAATAACTTTGAATTGCTAAATATTTATTGAAAATATAGAGCCAAATGGTGGTGTATCCAGGAGAAAACTATCGTGGTGATTTTGTGTTCTTATGCTGCCATCTACTGGAATTAGACAACTAATGTCATTTGTGGAATTATGCTGAACTTTTTAGAAACTGCAATACTACTGAAAAATGTGTAATTCCTTACTAATGTAGTAGAATTAGTAGAAGAATTAGAATAATTAGTAGAATTGTAAAATACAAAATGTTCTGGTTCATTTGACCACTTACAACCATTAAATAACCATTTATAGTGTAACAAACATTGAAACTGACATAAACCATAAACACCATACAGTTAAATAGAGTTAAAGAGTTAAATGTATTAAAAATTATTTATTTAGATGGGTGACATTATCTGCCAAAGTAGCAGCCCTGTAGACAGAGAAGAGCTCTCCAGTAGGTACCAAAACATTCAAAGGACATTTTCTCAAAGTTTATCATCTTTCAAAACATAATTACTTTCCCATTGTTCCTCAACTGTAGTGTATGATATTTAGTTTTCTAACACTGAGTCTGTACTTTTATCCAATTAAAAAACACAATTTCAAGTTTTGCCACATAAGACAACATTCAGCCGGTTGGTCACATTTGAGAGTGAGGCAGATGAATAGCATTTTGTGGGAAAAAACATTATTATTTGTCCCTCTGAAATGAAACCATCAAGTGATTTTAAAGAAATGCATGTTTGTCATTGAACAATCCCATGCCTTGATTAGAGAATGAAAAAACCCACCAAGCTCTTTAACTTCTTATGGGAGGTGGGAGGCTAGTGCCAAATTGCAGAGCGCCAAATTGAAAATACAGAAATACTCTGGTTACAAGTTAATCAACGTTCAAAGCAGAATTTTTCATTTAGTTTAGACTTATAAACTTTAGAGAGGGAGACTTTTCTACTGAACAAAGGTAAGAAGAACTCATGGGTCCTGGTCAGTGAGTTAAACAACACTGTCTCTAGTCATTTCTCCTCTCATTTTCCCATTTATTGTTGTTGTTTTCATAATCCATAGGCTAATCATTTTGTCCATTTTCATAGTCCTAAACAATATTAAACAAACACAACATTCAACCCCTGTGTGTGTGTGTGTGTTTGTGTGTGTGTACTCCCTGGATGAGGAGATGTAATCTCTATCCTGATTGCCTACTCACTTTTACCCCGACCTACATGTACATATTACCTCAACTACCTCAACTACCTGGTACCCTGCTCATTGACTCAGTACTGGTACTCCTTATAGTCTCATTATTACCTCAACTACCTGGTACCCTGCACATTGACTCAGTACTGGTACTCCTTATAGTCTCATTATTACCTCAACTACCTGGTACCCTGCACATTGACTCAGTACTGGTACTCCTTATAGTCTCATTATTTTCCCGGTACCCTGCACATTGACTCAGTACTGGTAATCCTTATAGTCTCATTATTTTCCCGGTACCCTGCACATTGACTCAGTACTGGTACTCCTTATAGTCTCATTATTTTCCTGGTACCCCTACCCCAGGCCCTGGATAAAAACATATGCTGATTTCAAAACTAAATGTTTAAATACAGATCTTATATTACTGTATTTAATAATGGTTTAAAAAAAATGTTGTATATTGATGTCAAATGTATCATTTGTACAGTTCTTTATGAAACTCTGTAAAAACCTGGCAGTACTACTGATTTCACTGAGAGTGAGGCAGATATATATTATTACTGTATAAAACCTAGCAGTACTACTGATTTCACTGAGAGTGAGGCAGATATATATTATTACTGTATAAAACCTAGCAGTACTACTGATTTCACTGAGAGTGAGGCAGATATATATTATTACTGTGTAAAACCTGGCAGTACTACTGATTTCTCTGAGAGTGAGGCAGATATATATTATTACTGTATAAAACCTAGCAGTACTACTGATTTCACTGAGAGTGAGGCAGATATATATTATTACTGTGTAAAACCTGGCAGTACTACTGATTTCTCTGAGAGTGAGGCAGATATATATTATTACTGTGTAAAACCTGGCAGAACTACTGATTTCACTGAGAGTGAGGCAGATATATATTATTACTGTGTAAAACCTAGCAGTACTACTGATTTCACTGAGAGTGAGGCAGATATATATTATTACTGTGTTAAACCTAGCAGTACTACTGATTTCACTGAGAGTGAGGCAGATATATATTATTACTGTATAAAACCTAGCAGTACTACTGATTTCACTGAGAGTGAGGCAGATATATATTATTACTGTGTAAAACCTGGCAGAACTACTGATTTCACTGAGAGTGAGGCAGATATATATTATTACTGTATAAAACCTAGCAGTACTACTGATTTCACTGAGAGTGAGGCAGATATATATTATTACTGTGTAAAACCTAGCAGTACTACTGATTTCACTGAGAGTGAGGCAGATATATATTATTACTGTGTAAAACCTAGCAGTACTACTGATTTATCTGAGAGTGAGGCAGATATATATTATTACTGTATAATTCTACTGCAGAGATAGCCTGCAAAGTAATGTCATACTTTCCAGGTCCATATCCAAACAGTTCGAACTTCTAATTTTAAAAATTAATCTCTCCAGAAATAAGTCTCTCACTATTGCCGCCCGTTACCGACCCCCCTCAGCTCCCAGCTGTGCCCTGGACACCATTTGTGAATTGATCGCCCCCCATCTAGTTTCTGTTAGGTGACCTAAACTGGGATATGCTTAAAACCTGTTAGAGCTACTAGTTCCCCTTTGGGAACTCACCCCACCCCCCCTGAGCTGTAATGTGGCGCAGGGAACGCAAGAAATAATCCTAAAAATATTTAACCACCACAGAATCGCTTGAAAAATGGCTCAAATGAAAGATAAAGAAGTTATTTATCTACCCAGCAAGTCAGATTTCTAAAATGTTTTACGGCGAAAACATAGCACATATTTATGTCCAACCACCACTGCATACATACTTCATTAGCTTAGCCAAGTAGGAAAAATATGCAATCAACAAACGCAGGATTAAAAGAAAAATCATTTCACTAACCTTTTGAAATCTTCATCAGATGACAGTAATATAACATGTTACACAGTACATTCATTTTTTTCAATAATATGCAATATATATCCATAAATCTCTGTTTACAATTATGCATCGTTCAAAAATGCTACTGCAATGTCAGGAGAAATAAATAGCTCCGGCAGATAACGTCAGCTAACAAGGAATACACATCATAAACTTTGACTAAATATGCATGTTTTACATATGTATGGCAAGATAAACTTCTTCTAAATGCAATTGCTATGTTACAATTATTTTTAACGTTACATTTGGCGTTTACTAGGCTATAATAGAGAGTCGGCGCTCTCATTTAGCATGCTGACTCCTCTATCATGGAGTCGGCAGAAACCCAAAATGAAGACGTAAATATTCCCTTACCATGGCTGTTCTTGCTTCAGAAGACGTGGAAGGGTTAATACTCACCAAGTTAGCGTTCAGTTTGCAACTCTGTGTCTTTCCGTTCTCAAACTAGACACTTTTCGGTCTAAATGTATGCAAATTTCAAGTGGCTGCGCACCAAAACGTCGAGTATACATTATATTTCGAGTAAACTTGTCAAACTATGTTTATAATTAAGCCTTAGCATGTTATAAAGGTCTACAGCAATCGTGAGGGCGAACAGATTAGCACACGTTGTTCAGTCTGTCCTGGGAGAAAGAGAGAAATCTTCAATCTCCCATTGGTGAAACTTTTTTTGTGCGTCACCGGGACGTTTGGTCACGCTGAACGTCTCGTGAGCACGTGATTCTCGCAGTTACAGGCCTCATCGAAAGCAGGCTTCACGCTGAAGACATAGAACGTGTTTCCATGGTTATAGCTCTTTGGGAAGTGTGTAAACAGTGACGTCAAAGTGATGGCAACTTTTCCCATTACAAGAGAGACTTTGGGAGAATGCATGCCCTGAGACTTCTGCTTTAGCTAGAGACAAAATTTAAACGGTTTTATAAGCTTTAGAGTGTTTCCTATTCGATAACAATTTTTAATTGCATATATTAGCAACTTTTGACAAAAATGTATCATGGTTTATATGGGTGCCGAATTCCTCCAGAAGGGGCAGTATTCTGGGGTAGCCTTAACAGGTTTTTAACACACCGGCAGTCCTACAATCTAAACTAGATGCCCTCAATCTCAGACAAATCATCAAGGAACCCACGAGCTACAACCCTAAATCTGTAAACATGGGCACCCTCATAGACATTATTCTGACCAACTGGCTCTCCAAATACACCTCCGCTGTCTTCAATCAGGATCTCAATGATCACTTCCTCATTGCCTGTATCCGCTACGGGTCCGCGGTCAAACAACCACCCCTCATCACTGTCAAACGCTCCCTAAAACACTTCTGCGAGCAGGCCTTTCTTATCGACCTGGCCCGGGTCTCCTGGAAGGATATTGACCTCATCCTGTCAGTTGAGGATGCCGGGTCATTCTTTAAAAGTAACTTCCTCACCATCTTAGATAAGCATGCTCCGTTCAAAAAATGCAGAACTAAGAACAGATATAGCCCTTGGTTCACTCAGACCTGACTGCCCTCGACCAGCACAAAAACATCCTGTGGCGGACTACAATAGCATCGAATAGTCCCGCGATATGCAACTGTTCAGGAAGTCAGGAACCAATACACGCAGTCAGTCAGGAAAGCAAAGGCCAGCTTTTTCAAGCAGAAATTTGCATCCTGTAGCTCTAACTTCAAAAAGTTCTGGGACACTGTGAAGTCCATGGAGAACAAGAGCACCTCCTCCCAGCTGCCCACTGCACTGAGGCTAGGTAACACGGTCACCACCGATAAATCCATGATAATCGAAAACTTCAATAAGCATTTCTCAACGGCTGGCCATGCCTTCCTCCTGGCTACTCCAACCCGGCCAACAGCTCCGCCACCCTCGCAGCTACTCGCCCAAGCCTCCCCAGCTTCTCCTTTACCCAAATCCAGATAGCAGATGTTCTGAAAGAGCTGCCAAACCTGGACCCGTACAAATCAGCTGGGCTTGACAATCTGGACCCTCTATTTCTGAAACTATCCACCGCCATTGTCGCAACCCCTATTACCAGCCTTTTCAACCTCTCTTTCGTATCGTCTGAGATCCCGAAGGATTGGAAAGCTGCCGTGGTCATCCCCTCTTCAAAGGGGAGACACCCTGGACCCAAACTGTTACAGACCTATATCCATCCTGCCCTGCCTATCTAAGGTCTTGAAAGCCAAGTTAACAAACAGGTCACTGACCATCTCGAATCCCACCATACCTTCTCCGTGTGCAATCCGGTTTCCGAGCCGGTCACGGGTGCACCTCAACCACGCTCAAGGTACTAAACGATATCATAACCGCCATCGATTAAAGACAGTACTGTGCAGCCGTTTTGGCCAAGGCTTTCGACTCTATCAATCACCATATTCTTATCGGCAGACTCAGTAGCCTCGGTTTTTCTAATGACTGCCTTGCCTGGTTCACCAATTACTTTGCAGAGTTCAATGTGTCAAATCGGAGGGCATGCTGTCCGGTCCTCTGGCAGTCTCTATGGGGGTGCCACAGGGTTAAATTCTCGGGCCAACTCTTTTCTCTGTATATATCAATGATGTTGCTCTTGCTGCGGGCGATTCCCTGATCCACCTCTACGCAGACGACACCATTCTGTATACTTCTAGCCCTTCCTTGGAAACTGTGCTATCTAACCTCCAAACGAGCTTCAATGCCATACAACACTCCTTCCGTAGCCTCCAACTGCTCTCAAACGCTAGTAAAACCAAATGCAATTACATGCAAATGCCAATTACATGCAACAAGGGAGACATTTCTTCATCACAGAGTAAATACTCCTGGTATATACCAGGTATCGAGGCACAGAGTAAATACCCCTGGTATATACCAGGTATCTAACCACAGAGTAAATACTCCTGGTATATACCAGGTATCTAATCACAGATTAAATACTCCTGGTATATACCAGGTATCTAGTCACAGAGTAAATACTCCTGGTATATACCAGGTATCTAGTCACAGAGTATATACTCCTGGTCTATACCAGGTATCTATAGTATATACCAGGTATCTAATCACAGAGTAAATACTCCTGGTATATACGATGTATCTAATCACAGAGTAAATACTCCTGGTATATACCAGGTATCTAAACACAGAGTAAATACTCCTGGTATATACCAGGTTTCTAATCACAGAGTAAATACTCCTGGTATATACCAGGTATCTAAACACAGAGTAAATACTCCTGGTATATACCAGGTATCTAATCACAGAGTAAATACTCCTGGTATATACCAGGTATCGAGGCACAGAGTAAATACTCCTGGTATATACCAGGTATCTAGTCACAGAGTATATACTCCTGGTCTATACCAGGTATCTATAGTATATACCAGGTATCTAAACACAGAGTAAATACTCTTGGTATATACCAGGTTTCTAATCACAGAGTAAATACTCCTGGTATATACCAGGTATCTAAACACAGAGTAAATACTCCTGGTATATACCAGGTATCTAATCACAGAGTAAATACTCTGGTATATACCAGGTATCGAGGCACAGAGTAAATACCCCTGGTATATACCAGGTATCTAACCACAGAGTAAATACTCCTGGTATATACCAGGTATCTAATCACAGAGTAAATACTCCTGGTATATACCAGGTATCTAATCACAGATTAAATACTCCTGGTATATACCAGGTATCTAGTCACAGAGTAAATACTCCTGGTATATACCAGGTATCTAGCCACAGAGTATATACTCCTGGTCTATACCAGGTATCTATAGTATATACCAGGTATCTAAACACAGAGTAAATACTCCTGGTATATACCATGTATCTAATCACAGAGTAAATACTCCTGGTATATACCAGGTTTCTAATCACAGAGTAAATACTCCTGATATTGATACAAATAGCGTGTTTGTGTTCAAAATGTTAAACACAGGTTCTACAAATCCCAGAGCACAAAACAGACAAGGTTGTAAAAATCTTACTTTTAAAAGGTTGTATTCTGTTAACTCAAACCCAAGTAAAACTGAATGTTCTTCAACTGATCGCTGCCTGCACCCGCCCACCTGACTAGCATCACTACTCTGGACGGTTCTGACTTAGAATACGTGGACAACTACAGATACCCACCCGACTAGCATCACTACTCTGGACGGTTCTGACTTAGAATACGTGGACAACTACAGATACCCACCCGACTAGCATCACTACTCTGGACGGCTCTGACTTAGAATACGTGGACAACTACAGATACCCACCCGACTAGCATCACTACTCTGGACGGTTCTGACTTAGAATACGTGGACAACTACAGATACCCACCCGACTAGCATCACTACTCTGGACGGTTCTGACTTAGAATACGTGGACAACTACAAATACCTGGGTGTCTGGTTAGACTGTAAACTCTCCTTCCAGACTCACATTAAGCATCTCCAATCCAAAATTAAATCTAGAATCAGCTTCCTATTTCGCAACAAAGCCTCCTTCACTCATGCTGCCAAACATACCCTCGTAAAACTGACTAGCCTACCGACTGTCATTTACAAAATAGCCTCCAACACTCTACTCAGCAAATCGGATGCAGTCTATCACAGTGCCATCCGTTTTGTCACCAAAGCCCCATATACTACCCACCACTGCGACCTGTATGCTGTTGTTGGCTGGTCCTCACTACACATTCGCTGCCAAACCCACTGGCTCCAGGTTATCTGTAAGTCTTTGCTAGGTAAAGCCACGATTTATCTCAGCTCACTGGTCACCATAGCAACACCCACTTGTAGCACGCGCTCCAGCAGGTATAGTTCACTGGTCATCCCCAAAGCCAACACCACTATGGCACTATGGCCTATCTATTGCCTTAATTCCCTAATCGTACTACATCTGCACTGAACATAGATTGTTCTATTGTGTTACAGTCCGTTTGCTAATCCCTTTCTATTGTGTTACTGACTGTCCGTTTGCTAATCCCTTTCTATTGTGTTACCGACTGTCTGTTTGCTAATCCCTTTCTATTGTGTTACTGACTGTCCGTTTGCTAATCCCTTTCTATTGTGTTACCGACTGTCCGTTTGCTAATCCCTTTCTATTGTGTTACTGACTGTCCGTTTGCTAATCCCTTTCTATTGTGTTACCGACTGTCCGTTTGCTAATCCCTTTCTATTGTGTTACTGACTGTCCGTTTGCTAATCCCTTTCTATTGTGTTACCGACTGTCCGTTTGCTAATCCCTTTCTATTGTGTTACTGACTGTCCGTTTGCTAATCCCTTTCTATTGTGTTACAGTCCGTTTGCTAATCCCTTTCTATTGTGTTACCGACTGTCCGTTTGCTAATCCCTTTCTATTGTGTTACTGACTGTCCGTTTGCTAATCCCTTTCTATTGTGTTACCGACTGTCCGTTTGCTAATCCCTTTCTATTGTGTTACTGACTGTCCGTTTGCTAATCCCTTTCTATTGTGTTACCGACTGTCCGTTTGCTAATCCCTTTCTATTGTGTTACCGACTGTCCGTTTGCTAATCCCTTTCTATTGTGTTACCGACTGTCCGTTTGCTAATCCCTTTCTATTGTGTTACCGACTGTCCGTTTGCTAATCCCTTTCTATTGTGTTACCGACTGTCCGTTTGCTAATCCCTTTCTATTGTGTTACCGACTGTCCGTTTGCTAATCCCTTTCTATTGTGTTACCGACTGTCCGTTTGCTAATCCCTTTCTATTGTTACCGACTGTCCGTTTGCTAATCCCTTTCTATTGTGTTACTGACTGTCCGTTTGCTAATCCCTTTCTATTGTTACCGACTGTCCGTTTGCTAATCCCTTTCTATTGTGTTACCGACTGTCCGTTTGCTAATCCATTTACATTTACATTTAAGTAATTTAGTGTCTTATCCAGAGCTTACAAATTGGTCCGTTCACCTTAAGACATCCAGTGGAACAGCCACTTTACAATAGTGCATCTAAATCTTTTAAGGGGGGGTGAGAAGGATTACTTTATCCTATCCTAGGTATTCCTGAAAGAGGTGGGGTTTCAGGTGTCTCCGGAAGGTGGTGATTGACTCCGCTGTCCTGGCGTCGTGAGGGAGTTTGTTCCACCATTGGGGGCCAGAGCAGCGAACAGTTTTGACTGGGCTGCGCGGAACTGTACTTCCTCAGTGGTAATCCCTTTCTATTGTGTTACCGACTGTCCGTTTGCTAATCCCTTTCTATTGTGTTACCGACTGTCCGTTTGCTAATCCCTTTCTATTGTGTTACCGACTGTCCGTTTGCTAATCCCTTTCTATTGTGTTACTGACTGTCCGTTTGCTAATCCCTTTCTATTGTGTTACCGACTGTCCGTTTGCTAATCCCTTTCTATTGTTACCGACTGTCCGTTTGCTAATCCCTTTCTATTGTGTTACCGACTCTCCGTTTGCTAATCCCTTTCTATTGTTACCGACTGTCCGTTTGCTAATCCCTTTCTATTGTTACTGACTGTCCGTTTGCTAATCCCTTTCTATTGTGTTACTGACTGTCCGTTTGCTAATCCCTTTCTATTGTGTTACTGACTGTCCGTTTGCTAATCCCTTTCTATTGTGTTACCGACTGTCCGTTTGCTAATCCCTTTCTATTGTGTTACAGTCCGTTTGCTAATCCCTTTCTATTGTGTTACAGTCCGTTCGCTAATCCCTTTCTATTGTTACCGACTGTCCGTTTGCTAATCCCTTTCTATTGTTACTGACTGTCCGTTTGCTAAACCCTTTCTATTGTGTTACTGACTGTCCGTTTGCTAATCCCTTTCTATTGTGTTACAGTCCGTTTGCTAATCCCTTTCTATTGTGTTACTGACTGTCCGTTTGCTAATCCCTTTCTATTGTGTTACCGACTGTCCGTTTGCTAATCCCTTTCTATTGTGTTACCGACTGTCCATTTGCTAATCCCTTTCTATTGTGTTACAGTCCGTTTGCTAATCCCTTTCTATTGTGTTACCGACTGTCTGTTTGCTAATCCCTTTCTATTGTTACTGACTGTCCGTTTGCTAATCCCTTTCTATTGTGTTACTGACTGTCCGTTTGCTAATCCCTTTCTATTGTGTTACCGACTGTCCGTTTGCTAATCCCTTTCTATTGTGTTACCGACTGTCCGTTTGCTAATCCCTTTCTATTGTGTTACTGACTGTCCGTTTGCTAATCCCTTTCTATTGTGTTACCGACTGTCCGTTTGCTAATCCCTTTCTATTGTTACCGACTGTCCGTTTGCTAATCCCTTTCTATTGTTACCGACTGTCCGTTTGCTAATCCCTTTCTATTGTGTTACCGACTGTCCGTTTGCTAATCCCTTTCTATTGTTACCGACTGTCCGTTTGCTAATCCCTTTCTATTGTGTTACCGACTGTCCGTTTGCTAATCCCTTTCTATTGTGTTACTGACTGTCCGTTTGCTAATCCCCTTCTATTGTGTTACCGACTGTCCGTTTGCTAATCCCTTTCTATTGTGTTACAGTCCGTTTGCTAATCCCTTTCTATTGTGTTACAGTCCGTTTGCTAATCCCTTTCTATTGTTACCGACTGTCCGTTTGCTAATCCCTTTCTATTGTTACTGACTGTCCGTTTGCTAATCCCTTTCTATTGTGTTACTGACTGTCCGTTTGCTAATCCCTTTATATTGTGTTACAGTCCGTTTGCTAATCCCTTTATATTGTGTTACTGACTGTCCGTTTGCTAATCCCTTTCTATTGTGTTACCGACTGTCCGTTTACTAATCCCTTTCTATTGTGTTACCGACTGTCCATTTGCTAATCCCTTTCTATTGTGTTACAGTCCGTTTGCTAATCCCTTTCTATTGTGTTACTGACTGTCCGTTTGCTAATCCCTTTCTATTGTGTTACCGACTGTCCGTTTGCTAATCCCTTTCTATTGTGTTACTGACTGTCCGTTTGCTAATCCCTTTCTATTGTGTTACCGACTGTCCGTTTGCTAATCCCTTTCTATTGTGTTACCGACTGTCCGTTTGCTAATCCCTTTCTATTGTGTTACCGACTGTCCGTTTGCTAATCCCTTTCTATTGTGTTACCGACTGTCCGTTTGCTAATCCCATGTGTAACTCTAAATTGTTGTTTTTGTCGCACAGCTTTGCTTTATCTTGGCCAGGTCGCAGTTGTAAATTTAAACTTGTCCTTAATAGGCCAACCTGGTTAAATAAAGGTGAAATAAAATTAAAAATTAAAAATTGAATTACCAATTATTAGAAGGAAAACTATTTCACTCATATTTGAAAACATTTTAGGTCAGATTTCATATAAACCTGTAAACACTGGACAGATACTTAAAGTTTTTAGCTCAATCATCTGAGCTGGAGTTTACAAACACAACACATAAAGCCAACACATAAACAAATGTAGTCCCAGATATAAATCAAATTGGTGACATACACATGATTAGCAGATGTTATTGGTCACATACACATGGTTAGCAGATGTTATTGGTCACATACACAGGGTTAGCAGATGTTATTGGTCACATACACAGGGTTAGCAGATGTTATTGGTCACATACACAGGGTTAACAGATGTTATTGGTCACATACACAGGGTTAACAGATGTTATTGGTCACATACACATGGTTAGCAGATGTTATTGGTCACATACACATGGTTAGCAGATGTTATTGGTCACATACACAGGGTTAGCAGATGTTATTGGTCACATACACAGGGTTAGCAGATGTTATTGGTCACATACACATGGTTAGCAGATGTTATTGGTCACATACACAGGGTTAGCAGATGTTATTGGTCACATACACAGGGTTAGCAGATGTTATTGGTCACATACACAGGGTTAGCAGATGTTATTGGTCACATACACAGGGTTAGCAGATGTTATTGGTCACATACACATGGTTAGCAGATGTTATTTACAATGTCTGCCTAGGAACAGTGGTTAACTGCCTTGTTCAGGGGCAGATTTTTACCTTGTCAGCTCAGGGATTCAATCTAGCAACCTTTCGGTTACTGGCCCAACACTCTAACCACGAGGCTACCTGCCACCTCTACACTCTAACCACGAGGCTACCTGCCACCTCTACACTCTAACCACTAGGCTACCTGCCACCTCTACACTCTAACCACTAGGCTACCTGCCACCTCTAACCACAGGCTACCTGCCATCTCTACACTCTAACCACAAGGCGACCTGCCACCTCTACACTCTAACCACAAGGCTGACCTGCCACCTCTACACTCTAACCATGCCACCTCTACACTCTAACCATGAGCTACCTGCCGCCACAGACATACATGGTATCACTTGTTATACATTATTATACATAAATCATTGTCTAAAGCACAAGACATACTGTTGCATGTTGGTCTATATTATTAATGGATTGATCATATAGAAATATAAAACATTATTTTAACGACTACAAAGCAATTACATGTGGAGCAGGAACCACTGACTCACTGCATTATTCTATAGTATTATCAAGACACCTGCTGTTAACTCTTAACTACTTAGGACACCTGCTGTTAACTCTTAACTACTTAGGACAGCTCACCAGGTGTCCTAAATATCTACAGAACTGTCCGCGTCCCCGACTTCCTGGTGGGACCGGTTACGCGCAGACTGAGGTGATCTCGGGAATAACATGGAGTTTGTTACAGTGTTATACCTATAAGTGTATTGTTCAATTTGCTTTTTCTTTACACAGTATGTGTGTACTCTATCCTTGTTTCAATTTGTTTTAACCGATTCATCATCGAGACGAGGGACAGACTTTAACTACATATGGTCAGCTGATCTCAATCCTAGCTTGTCTGTTATATAGTTACCAGCAGCATCCTAGTTATCCTAGCCAGTCGGTACAGCTCGGTAAGATCGCTAGCTACTCTACCAGCAGCATCCTAGTTATCCTCAGCACTTATAGCTCTACCACTACATCATCAACATATAGTTATCCTAGCCAGTCGGTACAGGCTGTCTGTAAGCTAGCTAGCTCTATCACCAGCAGCATCCTAGTTACCATAGCTACCACTACATCATCACCGGCTCCCCGGTTGTTTCTTCCACCTGTTAAATCCCGGTGAGGCTTCTCCCTCTCTCGTTGACGGATGCTGGCTACCTCTGTCCGGTTCTCCTCTCTTCACTAGATGGACGGTAACTTTAGTGTTTAACCCGTCTGAGTCCAAGGACCAAACTTTTGAATATTATTTTCAGGACGCCTCAATAGCAGGTATTGAACCCCGGGTAAATAATCACTAGTCAGAACCTCAACCTCAGTATACATTCATTATAAAAATCATCTTAATATCTGATATTGTGAGTAAACAACCTCGAGAGTGCGTCTTCCAGCCCTCTAATAAATCACATCATTCAACCCTCCCGGTTAGTAAATTTACCTCAACATCCCCCGGAGAAGGCAGAGTAACGACACCAGCCTTTTAGCGGGGCTGACAGACTGACTACAACGCTCGCGTCGCTAAATTTATTTAGTTATTAAAAATGACACACTGCTCTCGCGCGCCAAACGAGCGTCTGGAAGTCAGTTCTATTTGTGACTCTTCTTATGTTGCATCTCTCATTGGTTTATAGAAGCAGGTGTTGACCCAATCAAGTGCCATCTCCTCATTGGTTTATAGAAGGTCAGGAACCTCGTGCCATCTCCTCAGTGGTTTATAGAAGCAGGTACCCACGAACTCATCCTGGTCATTGAGTTTATACAAGCACTGTACCCTACGTGCCATTTCTCTTCATTTTCCAAAAAAATAAACTTAACTGTTTTCAAACAATAAAAGCTAATTTTCAAACATTTCCTAAAATGGATATATAGCTTTTTTCTTTTCTTATGTTTCCCCATCTGAGCTCAGAGTAGATGAGGATGTAATGTTTGTCTCTATTCTGTTGCCTAGTCAGGAGAGACCATAGAAGCCCACCCCTACCCCTGTTCCCAGCTGTGTGTCCATGAAGATACTGGTCTATGGAACAATGTTACAGGAATTAAATTCAGTCTGTTTTAATAACTCATTAAAATCAAACACTCTGTCAATTCATAAGGATTTGTATGACCCTTATTTGTATAAAATGGACAGAGCCCAGTCTTGAAAGTCAAACAGCAGCTTTTATTCTCATTATTACCTCAACTACTGCTACCCTGCACATTTTACCACAGGTTATAAACTCAAAATGGTACGTCACTAGTTTTAGTACTGGTACTCCTTAGCCTCATTATCTCCGCTCCAGTATAATGTTTGTAAACATGATTATTTGTCATCTGAAATGAAGACATCAAGTGATTTTAAGATACATATCTGTCATTGAACAACCCCATGATTAGATAGTGAACAACCCCATGATTAGATAGTGAACAACCCCATGATTAGATAGTACAACAATTGTTCATGATTATATAGAGAACAACCCCATTATTAGACTAGTGAAAAACCCCAATGATTAGATATAACAATAACATGATTAGTATTCTGATTAGATACATATACAGTAACATAATGATTCTGATTAGTAATGATTAGATAGTCTAAACAACCCCATGTTTTATTGTGAAAACCCCAATTAGATAGCAACCCCATGATTAGATTTGAACAAATTCATTAGATAGTGAACAACCCATGATAATTATGCATGATTAGATAGAGAACAATCCTTAATTAAGCCAGGTAAGAGCGTTTTAGATATTCCAGATTAGATACTAACACCCATCAACCCCATGATTAGATAGTGAACAATCATGATTATTTTTAGTGAACACCCCAGGTTATAAACTGAACAACCCCATGATTAGTTTCCCACCCTGATTAGATTCTCAAAAGCCCATTGATTTAGGTCTGAACAACCCCATGATTTCTTATCTGTCTGATTAGAAACAAGCCCCTCCCTTTAACCAATCCCATGATTAGATAGGCACAGACAATTAGATAGTGAACAATCCCATTTTCAGAAACAGCTTTGAACAATAACTTTTACTTTTCATACCATAACATAATAGTGTTTTGGAATGAAACTGGTTAATCAATCTGTAGCTAGATAGATTAATCATGTAATGTTTGTCTCTGTTGTCATACATAATCAGTAACATAATAGATTCAGATTAGTCAGTTCCCAGCTGTTGAAATGTATACATAATTAGTCATCATTGATAAAAATTCAACCTATACACTTTAGAGAGGGAGACTTTTCTACTGAACAAAGGTAAGAAGAACTCATGGGTCCTGGTCAGTGAGTTAAACAACACTGTCTCTAGTCATTTCTCCTCTCCCATTTTCCCATTTATTGTTGTTGTTTTCATAATCCATAGGCTCATCCTTTTGTCCATTTTCATAGTCCTAAAACAATATTAAACAAACACAACATTCCCTCCGTGTGTGTGTGTGTGTGTGTGTGTGTGTGTGTGTGTGTGTGTGTACTCCCTGGATGAGGAGATGTAATCTCATGTTTTGTCCACAGAAAACAACAGGAGAGATCAGAGTCAGAGATTCTCAGTGGTCAGTCTTCCCAGAGTCATCAAACAGACCTGGCCTCCATATTCAGTGTATGTGGTCCTGTTATGTACATTTGTTTTTGTTTACCTCAAGTAAAGTTGATCTGTCAATCATTCATTAATGTGTTGATGAGAAAGCATTTATTCTCTTGCTTAACTTATTTACTTTATTTATTTCAGATGCTTGAAGAGAAAATGATGACATTTGTGAAGAACGAGCTGAAGATATTCAAGAGGATTCTTAGTCCAGAAGTCCCAGAAGGCTTTGAGAGTCAGAAGCAGGATAAGGAAGTGGTGGACCCTGAAGATGAGAAGCAGGAGAGCAGTGCCAGAGAGGGGGCTCTGAAGATCACACTGCACATCCTGAGGAAAATGAACCAGAAGGAGCTTGCTGACACACTGGAGAAATGTAAGATCTGTCTGCCTCATGTTGAATGATGTTTTATAACATTTAAAAGCTGTAGCCAAAGTACAGCTAAAGTAGCTGTGTAACTCAATGATATTGTAGCAGCCTTAACACAACACCTAGTGACCTCATCAAGTAGCAGCAGGGATGTGTTGTGGTGATTCATTTAGAGAGAGAAAAATTAATAATACCATCAATAATACCAATAATAATATAATCAGTCACACCAGTCTGTAATGCATTATGAAAACATTTACACATTTATACAGTCAGTTAAGAGAATACATTATTATAATGTAAAACTTTATAACAGTCCTACAATACTGTAGGTATTAAAACAGACATAATGGTAATATCCTCTGTGTTATTTCTAGATTCAGATGATCCTGCTGTGATTTGCCAACGTGAACTCAAATCTAATCTAAAGAAGAAGTTTCAATGTGTATTTGAGGGGATCGCTAAACAAGGAAACCCAACACTTCTCAATAAGATCTACACAGAGCTCTACATCACAGAGGGTGGAACAGGAGAGGTCAATAATGAACATGAGCTGAGACAGATTGAGACAACAACCAGGAAACAAGCAAGACCAGAGACTGCAATCAAATGTAACGACATCTTCAAACCCTTAACTGGACAAGACAAACCTATCAGAACTGTGCTGACAAAGGGAGTCGCTGGCATTGGAAAAACAGTCTCTGTGCAGAAGTTCATTCTGGACTGGGCTGAAGGAAAAGCAAATCAGGATGTCCAATTTGTATTTTCATTCCCTTTTCGGGAGCTGAATTTGATGAAAGGGGACAAACACACTTTCATTGAACTTCTTAATCACTTCTCAATGGAAACCAAACAATCAGGAATCTCCAACTACAACAAGTACAAAGTTCTGTTCATCTTTGATGGTCTGGATGAGTGCCGACTGCCCCTAGACTTCCAGAAGAACAAGATCTGTTGGGACGTCACAGAGTCAACCTCAGTGGATGTTCTGCTGACAAATCTCATCAAGGGAAATCTGCTTCCCTCTGCTCTCCTCTGGATAACTACCCGACCTGCAGCAGCCAATAAGATCCCTTCAGTGTGTGTTGACCAGGTGACAGAGGTACGAGGGTTCAATGACCCACAGAAGGAGGAGTACTTCAGGAAGAGATTCAGTGATGAGGACCTGGCCAGCAGAATCATCTCACACATAAAGACATCAAGGAGCCTCCACATCATGTGCCACATTCCAGTCTTCTGTTGGATTTCTGCAACAGTCCTTGAACACATGCTGAAACATAAGAGAGAAGAGATGCCCAAGACTCTGACTGAGATGTACACACACCTTGTGGAGTTTCATACCAAACAGAAGAATGAAAAGTATCTTGGGAAAGAAGGGACAGGTCCACACTGGAATAAAGAGAGCATTCTGTCACTGGGAAAACTGGCTTTTCAACAGCTTGTGAATGGCAATCTGATTTTCTATGAAGAAGACCTGAAAGAGGCTGGCATTGATGTTAATGAAGCCTCAGTGTACTCAGGATTGTGCACACAGCTCTTTAAAGAGGAATGTGGGCTGTACCAGGACAAGGTGTACTGCTTTGTTCATCTGAGCATTCAGGAGTTTCTGGCTGCTGTATATGTGTTCCTCTCATTCATCAACAACAATGAGAATCTAATGGACAAACTGCAAACAAATCTTTTCTTGGCTGTTCAAGACAAGCTGAAGTTACTTTCTACAAGAGTGCTGTGGATAAAGCCTTACAAAGTGAGACAGGAAACCTGGACCTTTTCCTCCGCTTCCTTCTGGGCCTCTCACTGGAGTCCAATCAGAAGCACTTACGAGGTCTACTGACAAAGACAAGAAGCAGCTCACAGAGCCATGAAGAAACAGTCAAGTACATCAAGGAGAAGATCAGGGAGAATCCCTCTCCAGAGAGGTGCATCAATCTGTTCCACTGTCTGAATGAACTGAATGACCATTCTCTAGTAGAGGAGATCCAAAGATACCTGAGCTCAGGAAGTCTCTCAAAACCCAACCTGTCACCTGCACAGTGGTCAGCTCTGGTCTTTGTGTTGCTGACTTCAGAAAAGGAGCTGGATGTGTTTGACCTGAAGAAATACTCCAGATCAGAGGAAGGTCTTCTAAGGCTGCTGCCAGTGGTCAAAGCCTCCAGAGCTGTTCTGTGAGTAAATAAAATGACATATAAGAACTAATCATCAGGAAGAAATATTCAGTTTAGAGAAAAATATGTTTTATAATATGTCAATAATATTATATTGAAAAACATATTGAATAAATGCATTGATTTTCACATTAGTATAACAATATGACCATACATTTCTAGGAAACGGAAGATGAATCTGTATGTTGTTTGAGAGAATAAACCAAATGCATCTACCATTGTCCTTCTACACTACTGGTGTTAAATTAACAGTGTGTTTGTGAAGTCATGATGATCTCTTTGTCAGGCTGTCAGGCTGTGGAGTCACAGAGGAAGGCTGTGCTTCTCTGGTCTCAGCTCTGAAGTCAAACGCCTCACACCTGAGAGAGCTGGATCTGAGTAACAATGACCTGAAGGATTCAGGAGTGAAGCTGCTCTCTGCTGGACTGGGGAATCCCCACTGTAAACTGGAGACTCTGAGGTCAGTATTCCTGTAGTTGGTCAACAAGTGATAACTGTTCACCAGATCCACATGTGTTTACCAGACACACATAGTCCACACCATATGTGTTTGGACAGTGAAGCCTACAGTTCTAAATTTGGCACTGAAAAAATATACTGCCATTATTTTCACCACCAAGTAATAGCAGTGTGCTTTTAATATGATTTGACTCTTTGCAGGCTGTCAGGTTGTCTAGTCACAGAGGAAGGCTGTGCTTCTCTGGTCTCAGCTCTGAGGTCAAACCCCTCACACCTGAGAGAGCTGGACCTGAGCTACAATCACCCAGGAGACTCAGGAGTCAGACTGCTCTCTGCTGGACTGGAGGATCCACACTGCAGACTGGAGAAACTCAAGTATGTAGAGGGTTTATGTCAATGTTCATATCAGACATGTTTGACTTATCAGGCTGGTTAAGACAAACATTCTGACCAACACTTGGATAAAGTTGTGTGTGTGTGTGTGTGTGTGGGGGGGGAGGTGAGTGTCCTGTCTGTATGTGGACAAAGTTGTGTGTGTTCAGTGTTCTCTCACACACTGGACACACACACACACAAACACTCACACACATACTGGACACTCACAAACTGGACACACACAGTACACACACACAGTAAACACACACAAACAAGCACTGGACACACACACACACAGTACACACACACACACACAGTACACACACACACACACACACACACACATACTGGACACTGACAAACTGGACACGTACACACACACACACAAACAAGCACTGGACACACACAGAACACACACAGAGAAAATGGACACACACACAGGACACACTCACACTGGACTCACACACACACACACACACACAAACAAGCACTGGACACACACACACACAGGACACACACACAGTACACACGCACACACACACAAACACACACACACACACACTGTACACACACACTGTACACACACACACACACTGTACACACACACAGTACACACACACACACACACACACAAACAAGGACTGGACACACACACACTGGACACACACACACACACACACACACTGGACACACACAGAAAAACTGGACACACACACAGGACTTACACACACACACACACACACACACACACACAGTACACACACAAAAAAAACAAACACACAAACACGCACTGGACACACACACACACTGGACACACACACACACTGGACACACACTGGACACACACAGACACACACTGGACACACACACACACTGGACACAAACACACTGGTCACAAACACACACACACAGACAAACATTCGCTTGATATATGCGTGTGTGAGTGTGTGTGTCCAGTGTGTGTGTGTGTGTGTGTGTGTGTGTGTGTGTGTGTGTGTGAGTTCAGGTGTATCCCTCAATGACTGTCTGTTTTTCTGCATACCGCTACAGTGTGGAACATGGTGGAGAGAACAGAATGAAACCTGGGCTTAGAAAATGTGAGTGTTGACTGCTGTGAAGAATATGACTAAGAATAAGTCTTAATTCAAGTTAAGTCAAAGTCAAAGACCACCATCATTACTGACTTGGTCATATTAAATATCAGCTGTAGTTCTACAGAAGCAGAAATCAGGGACACCAAAGTTTATAAAGAATTGCTTTGTGTGTGTGTGTGTGTGTGTGTGTGTGTAATTAATGGGAATAAGTGTGTTTTATATTACCATACAGTATAACATATGATCATTCAACAAGTCTCAAGTTACCTTAACTTCTCCTTTTGATACCTAGAAACATCTACATTAAATGAATTAGTGAAAAGTGAGTTAACGTTCTAATGTGAATGATGATGATTTCTAATATTGTGTCTGGTTTCATCCATCAGATGTCTGTGATCTCACACTGGACCTAAACACAGTAAACAGACTCCTCTCTCTGTCTGAGGGGAACAGAAAGGTGACATGTAGGAGAGAGGAGCAGCCGTATCCTGATGACCCAGAGAGATTTGAGGACTGTGAACAGGTGCTGTGTAGAGAGGGTCTGACTGGGCGCTGTTACTGGGAGGTAGAGTGGAGTGGGAGAAGGGCTGATATAGGAGTGACATATAAAGGAATCAGCAGGAGAGGAGGGGTTAAGGACTGTTATCTTGGATGGAATGACAAGTCCTGGAGTCTGAACTGCTCTGACAACAGTTACAGAGCCTGGCACAATAATAATCCCACTACCATAGACGTCCCCTCCTCCAGCCCCCACAGAGTAGGAGTGTATCTGGACTGGCCAGCCGGCACTCTGTCCTTCTATAGAGCCTCCTCTGACATACTGACCCACCTGATCACATTCACCTCCACATTCACTGAGCCCATCTATCCAGGGATTCATATTTGGTATGATGGCGACTCAGTGTCTCTGTGTCAAACACAACATGATGTTTCACTCTAATCAGGGTCATGTTCAGTATGACACACTGGAGCAACAATGTAGAATATCTCTCTAGTGTGTTAACCTCTCTATCCTGGGTGTTTGGTTTGAATATCTCTCTAGTGTGTAAACCTCTCTATCCAGGGTGTTTGGTATGAATATCTCTCTAGTGTGTAAACCTCTCTATCCAGGGTGTTTGGTATGAATATCTCTCTAGTGTGTTAACCTCTCTATCCAGGGTGTTTGGTATGAATATCTCTCTAGTGTGTAAACCTCTCTATCCAGGGTGTTTGGTATGAATATCTCTCTAGTGTGTTAACCTCTCTATCCAGGGTGTTTGGTTTGAATATCTCTCTAGTGTGTAAACCTCTCTATCCAGGGTGTTTGGTATGAAAAATATGTAGTAGCATTACTTTAAGGTTAATATAAATGATAGGTGTGTACAATCGTGTTACTCTGGTTGTGTAAATTGCTGTTTTCACATAAATCTGTACCTAATTCACCACGGCTGTGCACATCTTGTCTGTTCCGAACAAAGTCTCTCTTCATCCTCTATTCTAAGAACCAACTGTTCTTGGTACTCGTAGGAGAACACAGAGGATTCTGACTAGTTGGCCACCTCATCCACTAGATATGTGTTGGTTCGACACATTGAGTCAGTTGTGGTGGAACCAGCCATGACTAAGCATTTATAGGTCTACTATATGAGACCTCTGTTGGTTTCTGTATGTCAGAGCTCTTGGCCCAACACCCAAGAGTGTGGGGTCGACCAGCCTCATTATTGCAGGGCTCTCAACGAATCACTTATGGGTGCAGTGGCGACCCATCATCCAGGGCAGGTGGAGCTGTTATGAGCCCCAAATCTTTACCAACATAAATCAAATTCCACCCAAAAATGGTGGCTTGCTTGTTTTGCATGTTATTTTGGCATTAATACGTGACACATATCAGTTTGCAAACAATGTAATTTTTTAATATATATTATTGAATTAATAAAGCGGCATACAAACATGGTTTCATTTTTGATTTATTGAGTAAGGCAACTGTTAATTCAGAACTGCGAAAACTTGACTTCAGTGAGTTCAAGACAACTGGGAAGTCGGGAATAAACAAGCTCCGAATGGAGCACAGCACAACACAGCACAACCAGGTGAGTCCAAAACTGTCTTCTATGCTGCTGCATAAATGATGTAATATGCCACGGAGATGTGTATACTGTAGCTACGAAAGTAATACTAAGTGTATGTTGTGTAGTAAGATGTTAGTAGCCCATGTGCCTCACCCTAAGAATTTGCTCTATTTACCCCTCTTAATTTCACCTGCTGTTCTGACTTGGTGGTGCACATGTAGCCTATAACCTGTTTTACAGAAATGTAATCATTGAATATTGTAAGAGCTTTCATTGTCTACTTATATGACCCCTTTATTTATCCTCTGGTTCGGACTTGGTGTACAGGGAGAACACTGTAAAAACAGCCCATGTTCTGAATTCTGTCGCTGTACATTTCAAAAGTGCTGAACAAATTGTCCATCCTAGTTCGCTCATTAAACCTCACTAGGGTAGGAGGTAGCATTCGGCATTTTAGTCTCTGTTATTGGTAATGCTGAGAGGTTAGCATGTTTTGTTGTAGCCTCTGTTATTGGTAATGCTGAGAGGTTAGCATGTTTTGTTGTATCCTCTGTTATTATTAATGGTGAGAGGTTAGCATGTTTTGTTGTAGTCTCTGTTATTGGTAATGGTGAGAGGTTAGCATGTTTTGTTGTAGCCTCTGTTATTGGTAATGGTGAGAGGTTAACATGTTTTGTTGTAGCCTCTAACTTACTCACTCATTATTATTCATGATTCATTCATGGTTTTTCTTAATCATGGCATCATCAGGATTCATTTAGTAGTGTTTAGAAACATGTTATCTACTCACTTATAAAGACAATTACTCCAGTCACCACCCACCATTTTAATATCGGGCAAAACACACTGCAAATGCAACCAACGAGTTCGAGTCACAAATTTGATGTAGTCATTGCATTGTGTTCAAGGAATATGGGACCAAATACTAAGCTTTTGACTACTTTAATATACTTTGAGTGAACTGGTCAAAATACTTATGACTTCTTCAAATGGGGGGACTTGATACATAAAGTCATTTCAAAACGGGAAACAGATATGTATTAAAATATCCTAGAATAAAAAGATTTGAAACATTTGATTCCAATTTTCAAAATGTTGGAGAATAGAGCCACGTTTAAAATGTTAGCTTCACTGTCAAAATAGATATGGTGTGGACTGTATACTCAATACAATCTAAATCTGATACCTCACTGTCTAAATAGATATGGTGTGGACTGTATACTCAATACAATCTACATCTGTTACCTCACTGTCTGTCTTTTGACTGATACTGCTTTTTAAACTGGTCTGGTTAGTCTACTCAAATATTTGTACTATACATTTTTCTCTCTACAAGCAACACTATGCAATGATAACACTGCAATGATAATACTATGTAATGATAATACTATGCAATGATAATACTATGCAATGATAATACTATGCGATGATAATACTATGTGATGATAATACTATGTAATGATAATACTATGAAATGATAATTTGTAGTTTATAATAATGATACATTCATTTATGAATAGATATGGCAGGTTTCAGGACACTGGTATATCTGAACTTTTTGAAAAAATATACTGCCACTATTTTCACCACCAAAGAATAGCAGTGTGATTTTAATATGATTTGACTCTTTGCAGGCTGTCAGGCTGTCTAGTCACAGAGGAAGGCTGTGCTTCTCTGGTCTCAGCTCTGAGGTCAAACCCCTCACACCTGAGAGAGCTGGATCTGAGTAACAATGACCTGAAGGATTCTGGAGTGAAGCTGCTCTCTGCTGGACTGGGGAATCCCCACTGTAAACTGGAGACTCTGAGGTCAGTATTCCTGTAGTTGGTCAACAAGTGATAACTGTTCACCGGATCCACATGTGTTTACCAGACACACATAGTCCACACCATATGTGTTTGGACAGTGAAGCTTACAGTTTTAAATGTGGTGCTTTGCTCCAGCATTTTGGATTTGAGATATAATGTTTCATATTAGGAGACAGTACAGAATGTCACCTTTTATTTGAGTCTATTTTCATACATACAGTGGGGCAAAAAAGTATGTAGTCAGCCACCAATTGTGCAAGTTCTCCCACTTAAAAAGATGAGAGAGGCCTGTAATTTTCATCATAAGTACACTTCAACTATGACAGACAAAATGAGAGAAAAAAATCCAGAAGATCACATTGTAGGATTTTTTATGAATTTATTTGCAAATTATGGTGGAAAATAAGTATTTGTAGCCTTTCAAGATTGATTTATGATTTGTATAAATCAAGGCATCATCAGGATGAATTTAGCATTGATTAGAATCATCATCATCATCTTCTCACTTAAACAGACAATTACCCCAGTCATTATCCACCATTCAGTTACGTTTGGCCAAAACAAACTGCAAATGCAACCGTATTTACAGACATATATTTTTGACTATTTTAACTAAAAGAAAAATTGTCAGAATACTTATGACTTCTGCAAATGGGCAAACTAACATGCGCCTGTCACATGTCACATGTCACATGCGCCTAATACATCAGGTGCAGAGCTTACAGTGAAATGCTTACTTATAAGCATTAAGGATACACCCATTTTTTTTTTTTTTTTTAATGTTGCCTATAATGACATACCCAAATCTAACTGCCTGTAGCTCAGGAACTGAAGCAAGGATATGCATATTCTTGATACCATTTGAAAGGAAACACTTTGAAGTTTGTGGAAATATGAAAGCAATGTAGTAGAATAAAACACAATATACATCATTGTATGTGAAAAGTTATAGGCTGATCCAATGAACCATTACATTTCTGTTCAAAATGTTGTGTCAAGACTGCCAAATGTGCCTAATTAGTTTATTAATAACTTTTCAAGTTCATAACTGTGCGCTCTCCTCAAACATGGTATTATTTCACTGTAATAGCTACTGTAAATTGGACAGTGCACATTAACAAGAATTTAAGCTTTCTGCCAATATCAGATATGTTCTGGTAAATTTTCTTGTTACTTACAACGTCATGCTAATTGCATTAGCCTACAACAATTTTTTTTTGTATTTTTTATTTAACCTTTATTTAACTTGGCAAGTCAGTTAAGAACAAATTCTTATTTACAATGACGGCCTAACCCAGCCAAATGTGGACAACGTTGGGACTGCCCTATGGGACTCCCAGTCACTGCTGGATGTGATGGATTCGAAACAGGGACTGCAATGACACCTCTTGCCTTGAGATGCAGTGCCTTAGACCGATGCGGCACTCGGGAGCCCGAACAATGCCCGAACAATGCCCGAACAATGCCCGAACAATGCCCGAACAATGCAGTTTAAAAAAAATAGGTGTTAAAGTAAAAAATAGATACGTAACTAAAAATAACAAATAATTAAAGAGCAGCAGTAAAGTAACAGTAGCGAAGCCATATACAGGGGGGTAGCCATTCGATTAGCTGTTCAGGAGTCTTATGGCTTGGAGGAAGAAGCTGTTTAGAATCCTCTTGTACCTAGACTTGGAGCTCCGGTACCACTTTCCGTGCGGTAGCAAAGAGAACAGTCTATGACTAGGTTGGCTGGAGTCTTTGACAATTTTTAGGGCCTTCCTCTGACACCTCCTGGTATAGAGGTCCTGGATGGCAGTAAGCTTGGCCCCAGTGGTGTATTGGGCCACTCGCACTACCCTGTGTAGTGCCTTGCGGTCGGAGGCCGAGCAGTTGCCATACCAGGCAGTGATACAAACAGTTAGGATGCTCTCAATGGTGCAGGTGTAGAACCTTTTGAGGATCTGAGGACCCATGCCAAATCTTTTCAGTCTCTTGAGGGGGAATAGGTTTTGTCGTGCCCTCTTCACAACTGTATTGGTATGCTTGGACTATGTTAGTTTGCTGGTGATGTGGACACCAAGGAACTTGAAGCTCTCAACCTGCTTCACTACAGCCCCGTCGATGAGAATGGGGGCGTGTTCGGTCCTCGTTTTCCTGTAGTCCACAATCATCATCTTTGTCTTGATCTCATTGAGGAAGAGGTTGTTGTCCTGGCACCACACGGCCAGGTCTCTGACCTCCTCCCTATAGGCTGTCTAGTTGTTGTCGGTGATGAGGCCTACTACTGTTTTGCCATTGGAAAACTTGATGATGGTGTTGGAGTCGTGCCTGGCCGTGCAGTCATGAGTGAACAGGGAGTACATTAGGGGACTGAGCACACACCCCTGAGGGGCCCCTGTGGTGAGGATCAGCGTGGCAGATGTGTTGTTACCTACCCTTACCACCTGGGGGTGGCCCGTCAGGAAGTCCAGGATCCAGTTGCAGAGGGAGGTGTTTAGTCCAAGGGGCCTTAGCTTATTGATGAGCTTTGAGGGCACTATGGTGTTGAACGTTGAGCTGTAGTCAATGAATAGCATTTTCATTGGTGTTCCTTTTTGACCAGGTGGGAAAGGGCAGTGTGGAGTGCAATAGAGATTGCATGATCTGTGGATCTGTTAGGACGGTATGCAAAGTGGAGTGGGTCTAGGGTTTCTGGCATAATGGTGTTGATGTGAGCCATTACCAGCCTTTTAAAGCACTCTATGGCCTCAGACGTGAGTGCTACGGGTCTGTAGTCATTTAGGCAGGTTACCGTAGTGTTCTTGGGCTTAAAACATGTTGGTATTACAGACTCGGACAGGGAGAGGTTGAAAATGTCAGTGAAGACACCTTCTAGTTGGTCAGCACATGCTCGCAGTACACGTCCTGGTAATCCGTCTGGCCCTGCGGCCATGATTTGACTCTTTGCAGGCTGTCAGGCTGTCTAGTCACAGAGGAAGGCTGTGCTTCTCTGGTCTCAGCTCTGAGGTCAAACCCCTCACACCTGAGAGAGCTGGACCTGAGCTACAATCACTACAATCACCCAGGAGACTCAGGAGTCAGACTGCTCTCTGCTGGACTGGAGGATCCACACTGCAGACTGGAGAAACTCAAGTATGTAGAGGGTTTATGTCAATGTTCATATCAGACATGTTTGACTTATCAGGCTAGTTAAGACAAACATTCTTACCACCCCTTGGACGAAGTTGTGTGTGTGCGTGTGTGTGCGTGTGCGTGTGCGGGTGTGTGTGTGAGAGCAGGTGTATCTCAATGACTGTCTGTTCTTCTGCTTACCGCTACAGTGTGGAACATGGTGGAGAGAACAGAATGAAACCTGGGCTTAGAAAATGTGAGTGTTGACAGCTGTGAAGAATATGACTAAGAATAAGTCTTAATTCAAGTTAAGTCAAAGACCACCATCATTACTTACTTGGTCATATTAAATATCAGCTGTAGTTCTACAGAAGCAGAAATCAGGGACACCAACGTTTACAAAGAGTTGCTTTGACAATGTGTGTGTGTGTGTGTGTGTGTGTGTGTGTGTGTGTGTGTGTGTGTGTGTGTGTGTGTGTGTGTGTGTGTGTGTGTGTGTGTGTGTGTGTAATTAATGGGAATAAGTGTGTTTTATATTACCATACAGTATAACATATGATCATTCAACAAGTCTCAAGTTACCTTAACTTATCCTTTTGATACCTAGAAACATCTACATTAAATGAATTAGTGAAAAGTGAGTTAACATTCTAATGTGAATGATGATGATTTCTAATATTGTGTCTGGTTTCATCCATCAGATGTCTGTGATCTCACACTGGACCCAAACACAGGAAACAGACTCCTCTCTCTGTCTGAGGAGAACAGAAAGGTGACATGTAGGACAGAGGAGCAGCCATATCCTGATCACCCAGAGAGATTTGAGGACTGTAGGCAGGTGCTGTGTAGAGAGGGTCTGACTGGGCGCTGTTACTGGGAGGTAGATTGGAATGGGAGAAGGGCTGATATAGGAGTGACATATAAAGGAATCAACAGGAGAGGAAGGGTTGAGGACTGTAGTCTTGGATACAATGACAAGTCCTGGAGTCTGGACTGCTCTGACTACAGTTATATTGCCTGTCACAATAATAATGACACTACCATAGATGTCCCCTCCTCCAGCTTCCACAGAGTGTGTATCTGGACTGGCCAGCCGGCACTCTGTCCTTGTACAGAGTCTCCTCTGACACACTGACCCACCTCCACACATTCACCTCCACGTTCACTGAGCCACTCTATCCAGGGTTTAGGGTTCATGATGATACCTCAGTGTCCCTGTGTCAAACACATGATGTTTCACTCTAATCAGGGTCATGTTCAGTAAGACACCCTGGAGCAACAATGTAGAATATCTCTCTAGTGTGTAAACATATGATTGTATATATTCATGAATAAACACCATTGAAGTTGAAAGACATTGTCAACTAGAGTCATTCATTAATATAATGAATCACCACACTGAGTTGTTAAAACAGGTTTAATTTACAAATCACTGATCTTGTTGTTTTTTTCTCCCCAATTTCATGGTTTCCAAGTAGTTATAGTCATGTCTCATCGCTGCAACTCCCATACGGACCAGACACCTAGGTATTTGTAGTTGTCCACATATTCTAAGTCAGAACCATCCCGAGTAGTGATGCTAGTCGGGCGGGCGGGTGTGGGCAGCGATCGGTTGAAGAGCATGCATTTAGTTTTACTTACATTTAAGAGCAGTTGGAGGCCACGAAAGGAGAGTTGTATGGCATTGAAGCTCGTCTGGAGGTTAGTTAACACAGTGTCCAAGGAGGGGCCAGAAGTATACAGAATGGTGTCGTCTACGTAGAGGTGGATCAGAGAATCACCAGCAGCAAGAGCGACATCATTGATGTATACAGAGAAAAGAGTCGGCCCGAGAATTGAACCCTGTGGCACCCCCATAGAGACTGCCAGAGGTCCGGACAACAGGCCTTCCGATTTGACACACTGAACTCTATCGGAGAAGTAGTTGGTGAACCAGGCGAGGCAGTCATTTGAGACACTGAACTCTATCGGAGAAGTAGTTGGTGAACCAGGCGAGGCAGTCATTTGAGACACTGAACTCTATCGGAGAAGTAGTTGGTGAACCAGGCGAGGCAGTCATTTGAGACACTGAACTCTATCGGAGAAGTAGTTGGTGAACCAGGCGAGGCAGTCATTTGACACACCAAGGCTGTTGAGTCTGCCGATCAGAATGTTGTGATTGACAGAGTCGAAAGCCTTGGCCTGGTCGATGAATACGGCTGCACAGTAATGTCCCTTATCGATAGCGGTTATGATATCATTTAGGACCTTGAGCGTGGCTGAGGTGCACCCATGACCAACTCCGACGCCAGAAGGTAATGTGGGATTCGAAATGGTTGTTGATCTGTTTGTTAACTTGGCAGGGTAGGATAGATATAGGTCTGTAACAGTTTGGGTCTAGGTGTCTCCCCTTTGAAGAGGGGATGACCGTGGCAGCTTTCAATCTTTAGGGATATCAGATGATACGAAAGAGAGGTTGAACATGCTTGTAATAGGGGTTGCAACAATTGCGGTGGATAATTTTAGAAAGAGAGGGTCCAGATTGTGAAGGAGAAATGGGTGAAGGAGAAATGGGGGAGGCTTGGGAAAGTTGCTGTGCGGGGTGCAGAGCTGTTGACCGGGGTAGGGGTAGCCAGGTGGACAGCATGGCCAGCCGTAGAAAAATGCTTATTGAAATTCTCAATTATGGTAGATTTATCGTGTCAGTGTTTCCTAGCCTCAGAGCAGTGAGCAGCTGGGAGGAGGTGCTCTTATTCTCCATGTACTTTAGTGTCCCAGAACTTTTGGGAATTTATGCTACAGGATGCAAATTTCTGCTTGAAAAAGCTAACCTTTGCTTTCCTAACTGCCTGTGTATATTGGTTCCAAACTTCCCTGAACAGTTACATATCGTGGGGGCCAACTACTCAGTAATCTCCTCCATGAAGACTGGGGGTCAGCCTGATGAACCAAACTACTCAGTAATCTCCTCCATGAAGACTGGGGGTCAGCCTGATGAACCAAACTACTCAGTAATCTCCTCCATGAAGACTGGGGGTCAGCCTGATGAACCAAACTACTCAGTAATCTCCTCCATGAAGACTGGGGGTCAGCCTGATGAACCAAACTACTCAGTAATCTCCTCCATGAAGACTGGGGGTCAGCCTGATGAACCAAACTACTCAGTAATCTCCTCCATGAAGACTGGGGGTCAGCCTGATGAACCAAACTACTCAGTAATCTCCTCCATGAAGACTGGGGGTCAGCCTGATGAACCAAACTACCCAATAATCTTCCAACCTGAACACTGTTGATACCAGGTTATATCTGTACTGTCTTCCAACCTGAACACTGTTGATACCAGGTTATATCTGTACTGTCTTCCAACCTGAACACTGTTGATACCAGGTTATATCTCTACTGTCTTCCAACCTGAACACTGTTGATACCAGTTTATATCTCTACTGTCTTCCAACCTGAACACCAACCTGAACACTGTTGATACCAGGTTATATCTGTTCTGTCTTCCAACCTGAACACTGTTGATACCAGGTTATATCTATCCTGTCTTCCAACCTGAACACTGTTGATACCAGGTTATATCTGTACTGTCTTCCAACCTGAACACTGTTGATACCAGTTTATATCTATACTGTCTTCCAACCTGAACACCAACCTGAACACTGTTGATACCAGGTTATATCTGTACTGTCTTCCAACCTGAACACCAACCTGAACACTGTTGATACCAGGTTATATCTGTACTGTCTTCCAACCTGAACACTGTTGATACCAGGTTATATCTGTACTGTCTTCCAACCTGAACACTGTTGATACCAGGTTATATCTGTACTGTCTTCCAACCTGAACACTGTTGATACCAGTTTATATCTATACTGTCTTCCAACCTGAACACCAACCTGAACACTGTTGATACCAGGTTATATCTGTACTGTCTTCCAACCTGAACACCAACCTGAACACTGTTGATACCAGGTTATATCTGTACTGTCTTCCAACCTGAACACTGACCTGAACACTGATACCAGGTTATATCTGTACTGTCTTCCAACCTGAACACCAACCTGAACACTGTTGATACCAGGTTATATCTGTAGTGTCTTCCAACCTGAACACCAACCTGAACACTGTTTATACCAGTTTATATCTGTTCTGTCTTCCAACCTGAACACCAACCTGAACACTGTTGATACCAGGTTATATGTGTACTGTCTTCCAACCTGAACACTGTTGATACCAGGTTATATGTGTACTGTCTTCCAACCTGAACACTGTTGATACCAGTTTATATCTGTTCTGTCTTCCAACCTGAACACCAACCTGAACACTGTTTATACCAGTTTATATATGTTCTGTCTTCCAACCTGAACACCAACCTGAACACTGTTGATACCAGGTTATATGTGTACTGTCTTCCAACCTGAACACTGTTGATACCAGTTTATATCTGTACTGTCTTCCAACCTGAACACCAACCTGAACACTGTTGATACCAGGTTATATCTGTACTGTCTTCCAACCTGAACACTGTTGATACCAGTTTATATCTGTAGTGTCTTCCAACCTGAACACCAACCTGAACACTGTTGATACCAGGTTATATCTGAACTGTCTTCCAACCTGAACATCAACCTGAACACTGTTGATACCAGGTTATATCTGTACTGTCTTCCAACCTGAACACTGTTGATACCAGTTTATATCTATACTGTCTTCCAACCTGAACACTGTTGATACCAGTTTATATCTCTACTGTCTTCCAACCTGAACACCAACCTGAACACTGTTGATACCAGGTTATATCTGTTCTGTCTTCCAACCTGAACACTGTTGATACCAGGTTATATCTATACTGTCTTCCAACCTGAACACTGTTGATACCAGGTTATATCTGTACTGTCTTCCAACCTGAACACTGTTGATACCAGGTTATATCTGTACTGTCTTCCAACCTGAACACCAACCTGAACACTGTTGATACCAGTTTATATCTCTACTGTCTTCCAACCTGATCACTGTTGATACCAGGTTATATCTGTTCTGTCTTCCAACCTGAACACCAACCTGAACACTGTTTATACCAGTTTATATATGTTCTGTCTTCCAACCTGAACACCAACCTGAACACTGTTGATACCAGGTTATATGTGTACTGTCTTCCAACCTGAACACTGTTGATACCAGTTTATATCTGTACTGTCTTCCAACCTGATCACTGTTGATACCAGTTTATATCTCTACTGTCTTCCAACCTGAACACTGTTGATACCAGGTTATATCTCTACTGTCTTCCAACCTGATCACTGTTGATACCAGGTTATATCTGTACTGTCTTCCAACCTGAACACTGTTGATACCAGGTTATATCTGTTCTGTCTTCCAACCTGAACACTGTTGATACCAGGTTATATCTGAACTGTCTTCCAACCTGAACACTGTTGATACCAGTTTATATGTGTACTGTCTTCCAACCTGAACACCAACCTGAACACTGTTGATACCAGGTTATATCTGTACTGTCTTCCAACCTGAACACTGTTGATACCAGTTTATATCTTTACTGTCTTCCAACCTGAACACCAACCTGAACACTGTTGATACCAGGTTATATCTGTTCTGTCTTCCAACCTGAACACTGTTGATACCAGGTTATATCTGAACTGTCTTCCAACCTGAACACTGTTGATACCAGTTTATATGTGTACTGTCTTCCAACCTGAACACCAACCTGAACACTGTTGATACCAGGTTATATCTGTACTGTCTTCCAACCTGAACACTGTTGATACCAGTTTATATCTTTACTGTCTTCCAACCTGAACACCAACCTGAACACTGTTGATACCAGGTTATATCTGAACTGTCTTCCAACCTGAACACTGTTGATACCAGTTTATATCTTTACTGTCTTCCAACCTGAACACCAACCTGAACACTGTTGATACCAGGTTATATCTGAACTGTCTTCCAACCTGAACACTGTTGATACCAGTTTATATCTTTACTGTCTTCCAACCTGAACACTGTTGATACCAGGTTATATCTGAACTGTCTTCCAACCTGAACACTGTTGATACCAGGTTATATCTGAACTGTCTTCCAACCTGAACACTGTTGATACCAGGTTATATCTGTACTGTCTTTCACTTCTTTAATTAGATGAATAAATAAAACCTAATTGAGGAATGTTTTTACTTGTAATGACGTGTGTTCTGTTTAAACCCTGATTTAAACTGAGATTCAGTGATATGACAGTGTCTTTATCCATATAACTACCTGATTCAGATTGCGTTGTGCTCCAGCCCAGTGGCTCTTTGTGGGAAACATTGAATGTAACGGAGTTGAAGTTGGTGCTTGCCTACGGAGCTGTGAGGGGAACGGCACCTCAGTACCTCCAGGCTCTGATCAGGCCCTACACCCAAACAAGGGCACTGCGTTCATCCACCTCTGGCCTGCTCGCCTCCCTACCACTGAGGAAGTACAGTTCCCGCTCAGCCCAGTCAAAACTGTTCGCTGCTCTGGCCCCCCAATGGTGGAACAAACTCCCTCACGACGCCAGGACAGCGGAGTCAATCACCACCTTCCGGAGACACCTGAAACCCCACCTCTTTAAGGAATACCTAGGATAGGATAAAGTAATCCTTCTCACCCCCCTTAAAAGATTTAGATGCACTATTGTAAAGTGGCTGTTCCACTGGATGTCATAAGGTGAATGCACCAATTTGTAAGTCGCTCTGGATAAGAGCGTCTGCTAAATGACTTAAATGTAAATGTAAATGTAAGTTGTGTTCCCAGAAGTCCACAGGATGGCGCCAGAGCAGCATAAATGGACTGGTGAGATCTGAGTAATGTACCAGGGGAATACACTATATAACCAGCAGTATGTGGACACACCTTCAAATCAGTGGAATCGGCTAATTCAGCCACACCTGTTGCTGACACGTGTATAAAATCGAGCAGACAGTCATGCAATCTCCATAGACAAACATTGGCAGTAGAATGTCCCGTACTGAAGACTTTTAATGTGGCACCGTCATAGGATGCCACCTTTCCAACAAGTCAGTTCGTCACATTTCTGCCCTGCTAGAGCTGCCCCGGGTCAACTGTAAGTGCTGTTATTGTGAAGTGGGAAACGTCTAGGAGCAACAAAGGCTCAGCCGCGATGTGGTAGACCACACAAGCTCACAGAACGCTACTGCCGAGTGTCTACGCAAATTGCATGGCTGTGTGCTCGATTTCATACACATGTCAGCAATGGGTGTGGCTGAAATAGCTAAATCCGCTAAATTTGAAGGGGTGTCCACATACTTTTGTATATAAATATATAGAGTGTACCTTCACCTATCGTCCGCTTATTTGAGTGCCTTATTGGAATGATGTTGAGTCCACATGTTCAGACAGACAGGAAGTGGCTGATTAAATCACCTTTATTAAAAGATACAAGATGCTGGAATACCAACACTTTAGAATGCAGAAGTACTTTACACACAGGCCCGGGCTTGTGTCCAATATGGCCCCTTATTCACTATGTAGTGCACTACTTTACACAGGCCCAGGCTTGTGTCCAATATGGCCCCTTATTCACTATATAGTGCACTACTTTACACAGGCCCAGGCTTGTGTCCAATATGGCCCCTTATTCACTATATAGTGCACTGCTTTACACACAGGCCCAGGCTTGTGTCCAATATGGCCCCTTATTCACTATGTAGTGCACTACTTTACACACAGGCCCAGGCTTGTGTCCAATATGGCCCCTTATTCACTATATAGTGCACTACTTTACACACAGGCCCAGGCTTGTGTCCAACATGGCCCCTTATTCACTATATAGTGCACTACTTTATACTACAGCCTATTCCCTACATAGTGCACTACTTTATACTACAGCCCTATTCCCTATATAGTGCAGTACTTTTAACCAGAGCCCTGAATAGACCAGACACCTAATCATCTGTATACATCTGAATCTAGCATTGTGTTTGTCCTGTTAATCACCCTGTGAATGATTCTCTATGGGTCCAGGTTAACAGAATGACTCTCTATGGGTCCAGGTTAACACTATAAAGGGGAACAGAATGACTCTCTATAGGTCCAGGTTAACACTCTATAAAGGAACAGAATGACTCTCTATGGGTCCAGGTTAACACTCTATAAGGGGAACAGAATGACTCTCTATGGGTCCAGGTTACCACTCTATAAAGGGAACAGAATGACTCTATGGGTCCAGGTTAACACTCTATAAAGGGAACAGAATGACTCTATGGGTCCAGGTTAACACTCTATAAGGGGAACAGAATGACTCTCTATGGGTCCAGGTTAACACTCTATAAAGGGAACAGAATGACTCTCTATGGGTCCAGGTTAACACTCTATAAAGGGAACAGAATTACATTTACCAGGTTAACACTCTATAAGGGGAACAGAATGACTCTATGGGTCCAGGTTAACACACTATAAAGGGAATAGAATGACTCTCTATGGGTCCAAGTCAACACACTATAAAGGGAACAGAATGACTCTCTATGGGTCCAGGTTAACACTCTATAAAGGGGAACAGAATGACTCTCTATGGGTCCAGGTTAACACTCTATAAAGGGGAACAGAATGACTCTATGGGTCCAGGTTAACACTCTATAAAGGGAACAGAATTACTCTCTATGGGTCCAGGTTAACACTCTATAAAGGGAACAGAATGACTCTATGGGTCCAGGTTAACACTCTATAAAGGGGAACAGAATGACTCTCTATGGGTCCAAGTCAACACACTATAAAGGGAACAGAATGACTCTCTATGGGTCCAGGTTAACACTCTATAAAGGGAACAGAATGACTCTCTATGGGTCCAGGTTAACACTCTATAAGGGGAACAGAATGACTCTCTATGGGTCCAGGTTAACACTCTATAAAGGGGAACAGAATGACTCTATGGGTCCAAGTCAACACTCTATAAAGGGGAACAGAATGACTCTCTATGGGTCCAGGTTAACACTATAAGGGGAACAGAATGACTCTATAGGTCCAGGTTAACACACTATAAAGTGAATAAGAGTCCATTTGGAACACAGCCACAGTAGTAATAACAAAAGGTATTTTTTGATCAAAATCCCTGTAAATATCTGCGGTATCCTTGCCAACCCATTTCAATCTGCAGATTGTTTTTTTTTCTTTTCAAAATCACAACGTGACAGTAAACCAGTCTTTAAAGAAAGAAGAGATCTGAAACCATGCAACACTCAACAAGCCCACGTTACAGTTACTTCTGGGTTCACCACCATCATCATCATCAATATCATCATCATCATCAATATCATCATCATCATCAATATCATGATCATCATCAATATCATCATCATCATCAATATCATCATCATCAATATCATCATCATCAATATCATGATCATCATCATCAATATCATGATCATCATCATCAATATCATGATCATCATCAATATCATCATCATCAATATCATGATCATCATCATCAATATCATCAATATCATGATCATCATCAATATCATCATCATCATCAATATCATGATCATCATCATCAATATCATGATCATCATCATCAATATCATCAATATCATGATCATCATCATCAATATCATGATCATCAATATCATGATCATCATCATCAATATCATCATCATCAATATCATCATTATCAATATCATGATCATCAATATCATCATCATCAATATCATCATCATCAATATCATGATCATCATCATCATCATCAATATCATGATCATCATCAATATCATGATCATCATCAATATCATCATCATCAATATCATCATCATCAACACTTACAACACCATAAGACTTCACACAATATTGACAAGGACGTTTTGACGTTGGTTTTTTTTTGGGGGGGACAGAATCGATCAAATCTCGAAGACCTCGGGGGGGCAGAATCGATCAAATCTCGAAGACCTCAGGGGGAGGACAGAATCGAAGACCTCATCCACTGAGTTTGACAGGACAAAACGGGTCACATCGCAGATAGAACGGGGTTCTCTTCTGTTTCAGTAGTTCGTTACCCGAGTCCGTCGCTTCCTTTAGGCCTCATGCTTGGTGTTAAAGGGGACAGTGACCCCGAGCAACAGATATACACTACACTTCAGCAAATTAACCACTGGCACCAAACGCTAACCTGCTGCTCCCAGATCAGTGTCTGCTGCTCCCAGATCAGTGTCTAACCTGCTGCTCCCAGATCAGTGTCTAACTAACCTGCTGCTCCCAGATCAGTGTCTAACCTGCTGCTCCCAGATCAGTGTCTAACCTGCTGCTCCCAGATCAGTGTCTAACTAACCTGCTGCTCCCAGATCAGTGTCTAACCTGCTGCTCCCAGATCAGTGTCTAACTAACCTGCTGCTCCTAGATCAGTGTCTAACCTGCTGCTCCCAGATCAGTGTCTAACCTGCTGCTCCCAGATCAGTGTCTAACTAACCTGCTGCTCCTAGATCAGTGTCTAACCTGCTGCTCCCATATCAGTGTCTAACCTGCTGCTCCCAGATCAGTGTCTAACTAACCTGCTGCTCCCAGATCAGTGTCTAACCTGCTGCTCCCAGATCAGTGTCTAACTAACCTGCTGCTCCTAGATCAGTGTCTAACCTGCTGCTCCCAGATCAGTCTCTAACCTGCTGCTCCTAGATCAGTGTCTAACTAACCTGCTGCTCCCAGATCAGTGTCTAACTAACCTGCTGCTCCCAGATCAGTGTCTAACCTGCTGCTCCCAGATCAGTGTCTAACTAACCTGCTGCTCCCAGATCAGTGTCTAACCTGCTGCTCCCAGATCAGTGTCTAACCTGCTGCTCCCAGATCAGTGTCTAACCTGCTGCTCCTAGATCAGTGTCTAACCTGCTGCTCCCAGATCAGTGTCTAACGAACCTGCTGCTCCCAGATCAGTGTCTAACCTGCTGCTCCCAGATCAGTCTCTAACCTGCTGCTCCCAGATCAGTGTCTAACTAACCTGCTGCTCCCAGATCAGTGTCTAACCTGCTGCTCCCAGATCAGTGTCTAACCTGCTGCTCCCAGATCAGTGTCTAACCTGCTGCTCCCAGATCAGTGTCTAACCTGCTGCTCCCAGATCAGTGTCTAACCTGCTGCTCCCAGATCAGTGTCTAACCTGCTGCTCCCAGATCAGTGTCTAACCTGCTGCTCCCAGATCGGTGTCTAACCTGCTGCTCCTAGATCAGTGTCTAACCTGCTGCTCCCAGATCAGTGTCTAACCTGCTGCTCCCAGATCAGTGTCTAACTAACCTGCTGCTCCCAGATCAGTGTTGTGCCATCATTCCATTCAATGTCATGTTTGGATGCCAGGAAGTAGCTAGGAGTGACATGCTGGTCCATACTGATATACCCAGGAAGTAGCTAGGAGTGACATGCTGGTCCATACTGATATACCCAGGAAGTAGCTAGGAGTGACATGCTGATCAAGCATACTGATATACCCAGGAAGTAGCTAGGAGTGACATGCTGGTCCATACTGATATACCCAGGAAGTAGCTAGGGTGACATGCTGGTCCATACTGATATACCCAGGAAGTAGCTAGGAGTGACATGATGGTCCATACTGATATACCCAGGAAGTAGCTAGGGTGACATGATGGTCCAAGCATACTGATATACCCAGGCTAACCAATCACCATCGTAACATTCTAATTTACATTCTGACTGGAATAATCATTTCATGATACTTTGGGTGCTAACAGTGGCGCCCATTACAGATACTAAACCTCCAACCCAGTTGACCCTCTACTGTACTGTATAGATATGTCTCAGGGTCACTAACCTGCCAGGGAGGTAAAGACACTGTGTAGGCTACTTCCGTTGGGCTGTATTCTGTAGCGACTATTCCAGAACATATTGTACACATCACAAGCACATGTTCTTCATCATAGCCAGACAACAGGCTTCCTCAGGATGTTTACATGATGTTTAATGGGAGATGGATGATACATGGTGAATGGTGTTATCTTTTTAAAGAGCAACTCTCTCAATATAGGCAAAGAGGCAGACATTTTGGGGGAAATGACATTCAAGAAGCATTGAAAAAAATAGAGCAACTATAAAAGGACAAACCTGAGAAAACAACAGTTGTCTGTTGATATGTTACCATGGTAACACTCCCCCAGACCGCGTGAAGTTGATATGTTACCATGGTAACACTCCTCCAGACAGCGTGAAGTTGATATGTTACCATGGTAACACTCCTCCAGACAGCGTGAAGTTGATATGTTACCATGGTAACACTCCTCCAGACAGCGTGAAACCATGTTGTTTTACATGAATCCAATAACAGCTCAGGTGTGTCAACTATAACAGAGACAGAAGGCAACTGAAAGACACAGTAACATAAATGAGATTCTAGATGTAGGACTTAGAAGATGGTCATTCTAGATGTAGAACTTAGAAGATGGTCATTCTAGATGTAGAACTTAGAAGATGGTCATTCTAGATGTAGGACTTAGAAGATGGTCATTCTAGAACTATAACTTAGAAGATGGTCATTCTAGAACTATAACTTAGAAGATGGTCATTCTAGATGTAGAACTTAGAAGATGGTCATTCTAGAACTATAACTTAGAAGATGGTCATTCCCAGAACTATAACTTAGAAGATGGTCATTCTAGATGTAGAACTTAGAAGATGGTCATTCTAGATGTAGGACTTAGAAGATGGTCATTCTAGATGTAGGACTTAGAAGATGGTCATTCTAGAACTATAACTTAGAAGATGGTCATTCTAGATGTAGGACTTAGAAGATGGTCATTATAGATGTAGGACTTAGAAGATGGTCATTCTAGATGTAGGACTTAGAAGATGGTCATTCTAGATGTAGGACTTAGAAGATGGTCATTCTAGATGTAGAACTTAGAAGATGGTCATTCTAGATGTAGAACTTAGAAGATGGTCATTCTAGATGTAGGACCTAGAAGATGGTCATTCTAGATGTAGGACTTAGAAGATGGTAACTTCTTGAGGAGTATGAGACACGCTGTTGTCAAACATTCTAACTGATAACTAACATTACAAGGGCTGCTCCTTGAAACCTTGTTGAACTGGCAATTTTCTGAATAGAACACTTTAGAATAACCTTCTAGAATGTGCCTCTCCCACTATGGGGTGTAAATACATCTCCATACTCCAACGTCACTGTATGAGTGAGTCCCACGGGTTTAACTTCATTTGATCCTTCAGTTAACACACTGTAGTAGAGAACATCAGATTACATCACAAATAGACAAGTGGATCTCCACCTACAGCTCACACCCCTGCCTCCCAAAATGGCCCCTATTCCCTACATAGTGCACTACTTTTAACCAGAGCCCTGCGGGTAGTGCACTATATAGGGAATAGGGGCCATATTGGTTTGTAGCCCACGATGTTCGGTTGTCTACTATGATGTGATACTGGTTTGGTTTATGACAACATCCTCTCTGTCTCGTTCTAGACCGTGCCTAACCTAACTTCCTGTTTACACCTTTCATACCGGCCTCTGTCTTTACTATTATACAGGTGGGCCTTGGAGGGAGGGGGAGGAGGAGGGGAGGAAGAAAGAGGAGAGACAGTCCTTCTAAATGAAGAGGAGAGAAGGAGGGAGAGGGGAGACACGGGGAGAGGATGAGGTCTCTATCCATCCCAGTCCTTCTAAATGAAGAGGGAGAGAAGGAGGGAGAGGGGGAGACAAGGGAGAGGAAGCATGGAGAGAAGGAAGAGGTCTCTATCCATCCCAGTCCTTCTTGATGGAGGAAGAAGGGATGAAAGTGGGGAGACAAGGGAGAGAGAAGGAAGGAAGGAAGGAAGGGAAAGGGAGAGGTGGAGACACAGGGAGAGGGAAGGAGGGAGAGAGAAATGAGGCTCCTCTCTATTCGTCCCAGTCCTTCTTGATCCCCAGGTTCCACTCCCAGGAGAGGTGGTCGGTCTTGTCGTCGTCGGTGAAGTGGGACTTGATGTGGTAGCTGCCTCTGACAATCATGCCTTTGGGCGCCTCCTCCACCGGGGTCATGAACTCGTGCTCCTCCACCCGCGGCCCGTAGCTGCCCACCATGTACACAGCCTTGTCCACTGCACGACACAAAATGGACGCTCAGTTGCACACTTGCTAGCCAGGTTTTAGGTGAATGTGGGGAAACTGTGACAATTTGTGTCAGTGACAACACACCAAATGGCGGCTCAGTTGAACAGTTGGTAATCAGTTTTAGGTGAATGTGGGGAAACTGACATCTTGTGTCAATGAAAACACACAAAATGGCAGCTCAGTTGCATCGCTGTTAACCCCGGAATTAGGTGTACGTGTGGAAACTGTGATGTCTTGTGTCGATGACAACACATAAAATGGCAGCTCAGTTGCACCTTGCTAGCCAGGGTTTTAGATGTATGTATCAGAAACTGCCACGGTCTATGGGCCTAAACAGCACAGCGTATCCACACTCGGCACAAAATGGGGTCCTCCTTGCCTCTGATTCCTTTCCTGTAGGTCAGATGGACGTACTTCAGCCCAGACACAATATCCCTGTTAACCTGGAGAGGAGGAGGAGGAGGAGGAGGGAAGGGGAGAGGAGGAGGAGAGGAGGGAGGAGGAAGGGGAGAGGAGGAGGGGGGAGGAGGAGGAGGGGAGGGGAGGAGGAGGGGAGGGAAGGGAGGGGGAGAGGAGGGGAGGAGGAGGAGGAGGAGGGGAGGGGAGGAGGGGAGGGGAGGAGGAGGAGAGGGGGGAGGGGAGGGGAGGGGAGGGGAGAGAGGAGATTGGAGGAGGGGAGAGGAGGGAAGGAAAGGAAAGGAGAGTTATTGTAATATGAAGTCTCATTAAGAGGCAACTTTAGACAGCTTTGTTCCAAAACAATCTACTCCCTATTCAGTGCACAATGTTTGACCAGGGCACTTAGCCCTATAGACCCTGGTCTATATTAGTGCCCTCAGTCCTATAGACCCTGGTCTAAAGTAGTGCCCTAGTCCTATAGATCCTGGTCTAAGTAGTGCCCTCAGTCCTATAGGCCCTGGTCTAAAGTAGTGCCCATGATCCTATAGACCTGGTCTAAGTAGTGCCCTTAGTCCTATAGATCCTGGTCTAAAGTAGTGCCCTTCGTCCTATAGGCCCTGGTCTAAAGTAGTGCCCTTAGTCCTATAGGTCCTGGTCTAAAGTAGTGCCCTTAGTCCTATAGACCCTGGTCTAAAGTAGTGCCCTTAGTCCTATAGGTCCTGGTCTAAAGTAGTGCCCTCAGTCCTATAGACCTGGTCTAAAAGTAGTGCCCTTAGTCCTATAGATCCTGGTCTAAGTAGTGCCCTCAGTCCTATAGGTCCTGGTCTAAAGTAGTGCCCTTCGTCCTATAGGCCCTGGTCTAAAGTAGTGCCCTTAGTCCTATAGGTCCTGGTCTAAAATAGTGCCCTTAGTCCTATAGACCCTGGTCTAAAGTAGTGCCCTTAGTCCTATAGGCCCTGGTCTAAAGTAGTGCCCTCAGTCCTATAGACCCTGGTCTAAAGTAGTGCCCTTAGTCTTATATGCCCTGGTCTAAAGTAGTGCCCTTAGCCCTATAGGTCCTGGTCTAAAGTAGTGCCCTCAGCCCTATAGACCCTGGTCTAAAGTAGTGCTCTTACTTAGCCCTATAGGCCCTGGTCTAAAGTAGTGCCATTAGCCCTATAGGCCCTGGTCTAAAGTAGTGCCCTTAGCCCTATGGGTCCTGGTCTAAAGTAGTGCACTATATATGGAATAGGGTGCCATTTGAGGCACACACAAGTAGGGGTGTGAACGTTTCAAATTGTGATCTTGAACTTTAAGAAAAATCCCTAACAGAAAAACAGTTGTTTTGGTGGCCTAGTGATGGAAGTCAGATCCCACTGCCTGTTCAATGGTGCTTCTAAACCATCTCCAGAGTAGTGCCCTCAGTCCTATAGACCCTGGTCTAAAGTAGTGCCCTCAGTCCTATAGACCCCGGTCTAAAGTAGTGCCCTTAGTCCTATAGGTCCTGTTCAATGGTGCTTCTAAACCATCTCCAGAGTAGCGCCCTCAGTCCTATAGACCCTGGTCTAAAGTAGTGCCCTTAGTCCTATAGGTCCTGTTCAATGGTGCTTCTAAACCATCTCCAGAGTAGCGCCCTCAGTCCTATAGACCCTGGTCTAAAGTAGTGCCCTTAGTCCTATAGGTCCTGTTCAATGGTGCTTCTAAACCATCTCCAGAGAAGGTTTCTGTTGGCATTCAAAAAGCCCTTGTACCTTTTATAGACGAACAGACATGCCGTAGCCTGACACCGCCTGGTATAGAGGTCCTGGATGGCAGGAAGCTTGACCCAAGTGATGTACTGGGCCGTTCGCACTACCCTCTGTAGTGCCTTTGCGGTCGGAGGCCGAGCAGTTGCCATTACCAGGCGGTGATACAAACAGGATGCTTTCGATGGTGCAGGTGTAGAACCTTTTGAGGATCTGAGGACCCATGCCAAATCTTTTCAGTCTCTTGAGGGGGAATAGGTTTTGTTATGCCCTCTTCACAACTGTATTGGTATGCTTGGACTATGTTAGTTTGCTGGTGATGTGGACACCAAGGAACTTGAAGCTCTCAACCTGCTCCACTACAGCCCCGTCGATGAGAATGGGGCGTGTTCGGTCCTCGTTTTCCTGTAGTCCACAATCATCATCTTTGTCTTGATCACATTGAGGAAGGGTTGTTGTCCTGGCACCACACGGCCAGGTCTCTAACCTCCCTATAGGCTGTCTCGTCGTTGTCGGTGATCAGTCCTACCACTGTTTTGCCATCGGCAAACTTGATGATGTGTTGAGTCGTGCCTGGCTGTGCAGTCATGAGTGAACAGGGAGTACATTAGGGGACTGAGCACACACCACTGAGGGCCCCTGTGTTGAGGATCAGCATGGCAGATGTGTTGTTACCTAACCTCATCACCTGGGGGCGGCCCCGGAAGTCCAGGATCCAGTTGCAGAGGGAGGTGTTTAGTCCCAGGGTCCTTAGCTTATTGATGAGCTTTGGGGGCACTATGGTGTTAAACGCTGAGCTGTAGTCAATGAATAGCATTTTCATTGGTCTTCCTTTTGTCCAGGTGGGAAAGGGCAGTGTGGAGTGCAATAGAGATTGCATGATCTGTGGATCTGTTAGGACGGGTATGCAAAGTGGAGTGGGTCTAGGGTTTCTGGGATAATGGTGTTGATGTGAGCCATGACCAGCCTTTTAAAGCACTCCATGGCTACAGATGTGAGTGCTACGGGTCTGTAGTCATTTAGGCAGGTTACCTTAGTGTTCTTGGGCACAGGGACTATGGTGGTCTGCTTAAAACATGTTGGTATTACAGACTAAGACAGGGAGAGGTTGAAAATGTCAGTGAAGACACTTGCCAGTTGGTCAGCACATGCTCGCAGTACACGTCCTGGTAATCCGTCTGGCCCTATGGCCTTGTGAATGTTGACCTGTTTAAAGGTCTTACTCACATCGGCTGAGGAGAACGTGATCACACAGTCTTCCAGAACAGCTGGTGCTCTCATGCATATTTCAGTGTTATTTGCCTCAAAGCGAGCATAGAAGTAGTTTAGCTCATCTGGTAGGCTCGTGTCACTGGGCAGTTCTCAGCTGTGCTTCCCTTTGTAGTCTGTAATAGTTTGCAAGCCCTGCCACATCCGACGAGCGTCAGAAGCGGTGTAGTACAACTCGATCTTAGTCCTGTATTGACGCTTTGCCTGTTTGATGGTTCGTCGGAGGGCTTTGCGGGATATATTATAAGCTTCCGGGTTAGTCCTGCTTCTTGAAAGCGCCAGCTTTCGCCTTTAACTCAGTGAGGGTGTTGCCTGTAATCCATAGCTTCTGGTTGGGGTATGTACATACGGTCACTGTGGGGGCGACCTCATCGATGCACTTATTGATGAAGCCAATGTCTGATGTGGTGTACTCCTCAATGCCATCAGAGGAATCCTGGAACATATTCCAGTCTGTGCTAGCAAAACAGTCCTGTTGCTTAGCAACTGCTTACTTTGACCACTTTTTTATTGATCTAGTCACTGCTGCTTCCTGCTTCAATTTTTGCTTGTAAGCAGGAATCAGAAGGATAGAATTATGGTCAAGTTTGCCAAATGGAGTGCGAGGGAGAGCTTTGTATGCGTCTCCTCATACCCTCGTAAAACTGACTATCCTACCGATCCTTGACTTCGCCGATGTCATTTACAAAATAGCCTCCAACACCCTACTCAGCAAACTGGATGTAGTCTATCACAGTGCCATCCGCTTGGTCACCAAAGCCCCACTGGTCATCCCCAAAGTCAACACCTACTTTGGTGCCTTTCCTTCCAGTTCTCTGCTGCCAATGACTGGAAGGAATTGCAAAATCACTGAAGCTGGAGACTTATATATCCTCTCTAACTTTAAGCATCAGCTGTCGGAGCAGCTTACCGATCACTCTACCTGTACACAGCCCATCTGTCAATAGCACACCAAACTACCTCATCCCCATATTGTTATTTATCTACATGCTCTTTTGCATCCCAGTATTTCTACTTGCACATCATCATCTGCACATCTATCACTCCAGTGTTCATTTGCTAAATTGTAATTATTTTGCCTCCTCGTTTATGTCACACTGCTATGCTTTATCTTGACCAGGTCGCAGTTGTAAATGAGAACTTGTTCTCAACTGGCCTACCTGGTTAAATAAAGGTGTTCTCAACTGGCCTACCTGGTTAAATAAAGGTGTTCTCAACTGGCCTACCTGGTTAAATAAAGGTGTTCTCAACTGGCCTACCTGGTTAAATAAAGGTGAAATAAAAAAAATAAAAAAAGGGAAGAGAAGAGAGCAGAACAGAACCAAACAGAGCAGAACAGAACCAAACAGAGCAGAACAGAACCAAACAGAGCAGAACAGAAAGGTGAAGAGGAGATCGATCCCTGATCTGTTTCACCAGTCTTGTGTTTATCTCCCCCCCCCCCCCCCCCACCAGGTGTCTCCTATTTCCCTCCATTATCCCCAGTGTATTTATACCTGCGTTTTCTGGTTGTCTGTTGCCAGTTCGTCTTGTTTTGTCAGGTCTTACCAGCGTGTTTCCTGTTTCTCCTGTTCAAGTTCTAGTGTTCTAGTCTTCCCGGTTCCAACCTTTCTGCCGTTCTGTCCCTGATAGACTCTGTCTTGGACTTGCGAACCTCTGCCTGCCGTCCTGGCCCTGAACCTGCCTGCCGTTCTGGCCTGAGCCTGCCTGCCGTCCTGGCCTGAGCCTGCCTGCCGTCCTGGCCCTGAGCCTGCCTGCCGTCCTGGCCCTGAGCCTGCCTGCCGTTCTGTCCCTGATAGACTCTGTCTTGGACTTACGAACCTCTGCCTGCCCTGCCGTCCTGGCCCTGAGCCTGCCTGCCGTTCTGACCCTGAGCCTGCCTGCCGTCCTGGCCCTGAGCCTGCCTGCAGTCCTGGCCCTGAGCCTGCCTGCCGTCCTGGCCCTGAGCCTGCCTGCCGTCCTGGCCATGAGCCTGCCTGCCGTCCTGGCCCTGAGCCTGCCTGCCGTCCTGGCCCTGAGCCTGCCTGCCGTTCTGTCCTGATTGACTCTGTCTTGGACTTACGAACCTCTGCCTGCCGTCCTGGCCCTGAGCCTGCCTGCCGTTCCTGCCTGATTGACTCTGTCTTGGACTTACGAACCTCTGCCTGCCGTTCTGTCCCTGATAGACTCTGTCTTGGACTTACGAACCTCTGCCTGCCCCGACCTGCCCTTTAAACTGTCCCTATGTTATAATAAATATTCTGAGACCCAACCATCCGACTCCTGTATCTGCATCTAGGTCAAATGCTGAGTCGTGACAGAGATGTTCTCAGCTTAAAGTGTATCTTCACTCTGTAGTCCAGGACAAAGGAGGAGAAGGTTCTTACCTTGAAGTGTATCTTCACTCTGTAGTCCACTCCTTCCTTCATGGTGAAACTCTTCTTCTTCAGAGCCTCCGGGTCACCTGCAGGTCAACACCATGACAACGTGAGGTCAACAGATGAGGTTATCACTTCAATATTCAAACACAACAGCCAAACTGCTGATGATATCCATACGTTCTCTGTGTCTGGTCTCCTGACTGTTCTCTGTGTCTGGTCTCTGACTGTTCTCTATGTCTGGTCTCTGACTGTTCTCTGTGTCTGGTCTCTGGCTGTTCTCTGTGTCTCTGACTGTTCTCTATGTCTGGTCTCTGACTGTTCTCTGTGTTTGGTCTCTGACTGTTCTCTGTGTCTGGTCTCTGACTGTTCTCTGTTCTCTGTGTCTCTGACTGTTCTCTGTGCCTGGTCTCTGACTGTTCTCTGTGTCTGGTCTTTGACTGTTCTCTGTGCCTGGTCTCTGACTGTTCTCTGTGTCTGGTCTCTGACTGTTCTCTGTGTCTGGTCTCTGACTGTTCTCTGTGTCTGTTCTCTGACTGTTCTCTGTGTCTGGTCTCTGACTGTTCTCTGTTCTCTGTGTCTCTGACTGTTCTCTGTGTCTGGTCTCTGACTGTTCTCTGTGTCTGGTCTCTGACTGTTCTCTATGTCTGGTCTCTGACTGTTCTCTGTGTCTGGTCTCTGGCTGTTCTCTGTGTCTCTGACTGTTCTCTATGTCTGGTCTCTGACTGTTCTCTGTGTCTGGTCTCTGACTGTTCTCTGTGTCTGGTCTCTGACTGTTCTCTGTGTCTGGTCTCTGACTGTTCTCTGTGTCTGGTCTCTGACTGTTCTCTGTGTCTGTTCTCTGACTGTTCTCTGTGTCTGGTCTCTGACTGTTCTCTGTGTCTGGTCTCTGACTGTTCTCTGACTGTTCTCTGTGTCTGGTCTCTGACTGTTCTCTGTGTCTGGACTCTGACTGTTCTCTGTGGCTGGTCTCTGACTGTTCTCTGTGGCTGGTCTCTGACTGTTCTCTGTGGCTGGTCTCTGACTGTTCTCTGTGTCTGGTCTCTGACTGTTCTCTGTGTCTGGTCTCTGACTGTTCTCTGTGTCTGTTCTCTGTGTCTGGTCTCTGGCTGTTCTCTGTGTCTCTGACTGTTCTCTGTGTCTGGTCTCTGACTGTTCTCTGTGTCTGGTCTCTGACTGTTCTCTGACTGTTCTCTGTGTCTGGTCTCTGACTGTTCTCTGTGTCTGGTCTCTGACTGTTCTCTGTGTCTGGTCTCTGACTGTTCTCTGTGTCTCTGACTGTTCTCTGTGTCTGGTCTCTGACTGTTCTCTGTGTCTCTGACTGTTCTCTGTGTCTGGTCTCTGACTGTTCTCTGTGTCTGGTCTCTGACTGTTCTCTGTGTCTCTGACTGTTCTCTGTGTCTGGGGTTTATAGATTAAAATAAGTTCCAAATGGCACACTATTCCCTATATAGTGCACTACTTTATTATTCAACCATGCTGGTAATTTATGAACATTTGAACATCTTGGCCACGTTCTGTTATAATCTCCACCCGGCACAGCCAGAAGAGGGACTGGCCACCCCACATATGCTCTCTCTAATTCTCTCTTTCTTTCTCTCTCTCGGAGGACCTGAGCCCTAGGACCGTGCCCCAGGACTACCTGCCATGATGACTCCTTGCTGTCCCAGTCCACCTGACTGTGCTGCTGCAGTTTCAACTGCCTTATTATTATACGACCATGCTGGTCATTTTATAAAACATTTGAACATCTTGGTCATGTTCTGTTATAATCTCTACCCGGCACAGCCAGAAGAGGACTGGCCACCCCACATAGCCTGGTTCCTCTCTAGGTTTCTTCCTAGGTTTTGGCCTTCTAGGGAGTTTTTCCCTAGCCACCCCGTGCTTTACACCTCCATTGTTTGCTGTTTGGGGTTTTAGGCTGGGTTTCTGTACAGCACTTGAGATATCAGCTGATGTACGAAGGGCTATATAAATACATTTGATTTGATTTGATTTGATTTAGACTAGGGCCCTATGGTACCCTATTCCCTACATAGTGCACTACTTTAGACCAGGGCCCAATGGCAACCTATTCCTATAGTGCACTACATTTGACCCAGAACCCACTCTAGAACCCTCTGATCACAGATAATGGGTGTTTAATACATTTAAACTCTACACTTTACCCTGCTGGAAAAGCCTATCATGGAGGATACAGGGGAGGAGGGGGATGAAGAGGAGGAGGGATACAGGGGAGGAGGGGGATGAAGAGGAGGAGGAGGAGGACAGGGGAAGGGGAAGAAGAGGAGGGGAGGAGGACAGGGGAGGAGGGGGGATATAGAGGAGGAGGAGGACAGGGGAAGAGGGGATATAGAGGAGGAGGAGGAGGACAGGGGAAGGGGGATGAAGAGGAGGAGGAGGACAGGGGAGGAGGATGAAGAGGAGGGATACAGGGGAGGAGGGGGATGAAGAGGAGGAGGAGGAGGACGGGGAAGGGGGAAGAAGAGGGAGGGAGGAGGGAGGACAGGGGAGGAGGGGATATAGAGGAGGAGGAGGAGGACAGGGGAAGATGAAGAGGAGGAGGAGGAGGACAGGGAGAGGAGGGGGATATAGAGGAGGAGGAGGAGGACAGGGGAAGGGGGGATGAAGAGGAGGAGGAGGAGGACAGGGGAAGAGGGGGATATAGAGGGGAGGGAGGGGAGGACAGGGGAAGGGGATGAAGAGGAGGGGAGGGGAGGAGGGGACGGGGAGGGGGGATGAAGAGGAGGAGGGATACAGGGGGAGGGAGGGGATGAAGAGGAGGAGGAGGAGGAGGACAGGGGGAAGGGGGGGAAGAGAGGAGGAGGAGGAGGACAGGGAGGAGGGGGGATATAGAGGAGGAGGAGGAGGAGGACAGGGGAAGGGGATGAAGAGGAGGAGGACGGGGAGGAGGGGATATAGAGGAGGAAGAGGGGGACGGGGGAAGGGGATGAAGAGGAGGGAGGACAGGGGAAGAGGGGGATATAGAGGAGGAGGAGGAGGACAGGGAAGGGGGGATGAAGAGGAGGAGGAGGAGGACAGGGGGGGGATGAAGAGGAGGAGGAGGAGGACAGGGGAGGAGGGGGATATAGAGGGGAGGAGGACAGGGGAAGGGGATGAAGAGGAGGAGGAGGAGGACAGGGGAGGAGGGGATATAGAGGAGGAGGAGGAGGAGACAGGGAAGGGGGATGAAGAGGGAGGAGGACAGGGGAGGGGGGAAGGGGGATCAAGAGGAGGGAGGAGGAGGACAGGGGAAGGGGGAAGAAGAGGGAGGAGGGATACAGGGGGAGGGGAGGGGGATGAAGAGGAGGAGGACAGGGGAAGGGGGAAGAAGAGGAGGAGGGATACAGGGGAGGAGGGGGATGAAGAGGAGGAGGGATACAGGGGAGGAGGGGGATGAAGAGGAGGAGGAGGACAGGGGAAGGGAAGAAGAGGAGGAGGAGGAGGACAGGGGGGAGGAGGGGGGATATAGAGGAGGAGGAGGAGGACAGGGGAAGGGGGGAAAGGGGGATCAAGAGGAGGAGGGGAGGAGGACAGGGGAAGGGGAAGAAGAGGAGGAGGGATACAGGGGAGGGGAGGGGGATGAAGAGGAGGAGGAGGAGGACAGGGGAAGGGGAAGAAGAGGAGGAGGGATACAGGGGAGGGACGGGGATGAAGAGGAGGAGGAGGATGAAGAGGAGGGGGGGACAGGGGAAGGTGGAAGAAGAGGAGAGATAAAAAGGAGAGATGGACAGAGAAGAGAGTGATAATGGTGTTGAAAGGAGGAGAGGAAGGAGGAAGCAGTAGAGATAAAAGGAGATAAAAGGAGGAGATGTAGAGAACAGAGGGAAGGAAGAGGCAGTAGAGATAAAAGGAGAGATAAAAGGAGAGATGTAGAGAACAGAGGGAATGAGGAAGCAGTAGAGATAAAAGGAGAGATAAAAGGAGAGAACAGAGGGAAGGAGGAGGCAGTAGAGATAAAAGGGAGAGAGATGTAGAAACAGAGGAAGCAGTAGAGATAAAAGGGAGAGATGTAGAGAACAGAGGGAAGGAGGAAGCAGTTAGAGATAAAGGAGAGATAAAAGGAGAGAACAGAGGGAAGGAGGAAGCAGTAGAGATAAAAGGAGAGATGTAGAGAACAGAGGAAGAATGACGCAGCAGAGATAAAGGAGATAAAAGGAGAGAGATGTAGAGAACAGAGGGAAGGAGGAAGCAGGAGAGATACAAGGAGAGAGATGTAGAGAACAGAGGGAAGGAGGAAGCAGCAGAGATAAAAGGAGAGATAAAAGGAGAGAGATGTAGAGAACAGAGGGAAGGAGGAAGCAGTAGAGATAAAAGGAGAGAGATGTAGAGAACAGAGGGAAGGAGAGGCAGTAGAGATAAAAGGAGAGAGATGTAGAGAACAGAGGAAGGGAGGAAGCAGTAGAGATAAAAGGAGAGATAAAAGGAGAGAGATGTAGAGAACAGAGGGAAGAAGGGAGGCAGTAGAGATGAAAGGAGAGATGTAGAGAACAGAGGGAAGGAGTAGAGATAAAGGAGAGAGATGTAGAGAACAGAGGGAAGGAGGAGGCAGAGATAAAAGGGAGAGATAAAAGGAGAGATGTAGAACAGAGGAAGGGAGGAGGCAGTAGAGATAAAAGGAGCAGGATAAAAGGAGAGATATAGAGAACAGAGGAAGGAGGGAGAGTAGAGATAAAAGGAGAGAGATGTAGAGAACAGAGGGAAGGAGGAGGCAGTAGAGATAAAAGGAGAGATGCAGAGAACAGAGGGAAGGAGGAGGCATAGAGATACAAGGAGAGAGATGTAGAGGAACAGAGGAAGGAGGAAGCAGCAGAGATAAAAGGAGAGATAAAGGAGAGAGATGTAGAGAACAGAGGAAGGAGGAAGCAGTAGAGATAAAAAGGAGAGAGATGTAGAGAACAGAGGGAAGGAGGAAGCAGGAGAGATAAAAGGAGAGATGATGTAGAGAACAGAGGGAAGGGAGGCAGTAGAGATAAAAGGAGAGAGATGTAGAGAACAGACGGAAGGAGGAAGCAGTAGAGATAAAGGAGAGATGTAGAGAACAGAGGGAAGGAGGAGGCAGTAGAGATAAAAGGAGAGATGTAGAGAACAGAGGGAAGGAGGAGGCAGTAGAGATAAAAGGAGAGATAAAAGGAGAGAACAGAGGGAAGGAGGAAGCAGTAGAGATAAAAGGAGAGATGTAGAGAACAGAGGGAAGGAGTAGAGATAAAAGGAGAGATGTAGAGAACAGAGAGGGGAAGGAGGAGGCAGTAGAGATAAAAGGAGAGATGTAGAGAACAGAGGGAAGGAGTAGATAAAAGGAGAGATGTAGAGAAACAGAGGGAAGGAGGAGGCAGTAGAGATAAAAGGAGAGATGTAGAGAACAGAGGGAAGGAGGAGGCAGTAGAGATAAAAGGAGAGATAAAGAGGAGAGATGAGAGAACAGAGGGAAGGAGGAGGCAGTAGAGATAAAAGGAGAGATGTAGAGAACAGAGGGAAGGAGAGGCAGTAGAGATACAAGGAGAGAGATGTAGAGAACAGAGGAAGGAGGAAGCAGCAGAGATAAAAGGAGAGATAAAAGGAGAGAGATGTAGAGAACAGAGGAAGGAGGAAGCAGTAGAGATAAAGGAGAGGGAGAGAGATGTAGAGAACAGAGGGAAGGAGGAAGCAGGAGAGAGATAAAAGGAGAGATGTAGAGAACAGAGGGAAGGAGGAGGCAGTAGAGATAAAAGGAGAGAGATGTAGAGAAACAGAGGGAAGGAAGAGGCAGAGAGATAAAAGGAGAGATAAAAGGAGAGAGATGTAGAGAACAGAGGGAAGAAGGAGGCAGTAGAGATAAAAGGAGAGAGATGCTGAGAACAGAGGGAAGGAGGAGGCAGTAGAGATAAAAGGAGAGATAAAAGGAGAGAGATGTAGAGAACAGAGGAAGGAGGAAGCAGTAGAGATAAAAGGAGAGAGATTTAGAGAACAGATGGAAGGAGGAGGCAGTAGAGATACAAGGAGAGATAAAAGGAGAGAGATGTAGAGAACAGAGGGAAGAAGGAGGCAGTAGAGATAAAAGGAGAGAGATGTAGAGAACAGAGGGAAGGAGGCAGTAGAGATAAAAGGAGGAGAGATGTAGAGAACAGAGGGAAGAAGGAGGCAGTAGAGATAAAAGAGAGAGATGTAGAGGAACAGAGGGAAGGAGGAGGCAGTAGAGATAAAAGGAGAGATAAAGGAGAGAGATGTAGAGAACAGAGGAAGAAGGGAGGCAGTAGAGATAAAAGGAGAGAGATGAGAACAGAGGGAAGGAGGAGGCAGTAGAGATAAAAGGAGAGATGTAGAGAACAGAGGGAAGGAGGAGGCAGTAGAGATAAAAGGAGAGATGTAGAGGAACAGAGGGAAGGAGGAGGCAGTAGAGATAAAGGAGATAAAAGGAGAGAGATGTAAAGAACAGAGGGAAGAAGGAGGCAGTAGAGATAAAAGGAGAGAGATGTAGAGAACAGAGGGAAGAAGGGGGCAGTAGAGATAAAAGGAGAGATGAGAGAACAGAGGGAAGGAGGAGGCACTAGAGATAAAAGGAGAGATAAAAAGGAGAGAGATGTAGAGAATAGAGGGAAGAAGGAGGCAGTAGAGATAAAAGGAGAGATGTAGAGAACAGAGGGAAGGAGGAGGCAGTAGAGATAAAAGGAGATGTAGAGAACAGAGGGAAGGAGGAGGCAGTAGAGATAAAAGGAGAGAGATGTAGAGGAACAGAGGGAAGGAGGGAGGCAGTAGAGAGATAAAAGGAGAGATGTAGAGAACAGAGGGAAGGAGGACGCAGTAGAGATAAAGGGAAAGGACAGCACTGATGTGTTGTGATGCACATACACACACACACACACACTTTAAAAAATTGCTATTTCTTATGCAAGTGACCACCTACTGCTAAATACATGGCTACAACTCACAGTAAAGCCTGTGGGGTCCCCTACAGGATAGCTCCACATTACACACGCTAATCTCCCTTTTAGCTTGAACACTGTGTGCCCGAAGAGCCGTAATTACGCTGCTAGATATCTTCACTCTGAATAAACTGTCGCTTGTCATAACAATTTACCACTTTGTCTGAATCGATGTGACCGGCTCACCCATCTACATATCTAATTATTAACAGAACTTGGTAAGCAGAAGATAGTTAACTAACGGTCCAGTCGAAGTGAGCTGATTGGGTGTGAGAGAGAGGGGTGAGCGGGTGTAAACGATTCGAGGAGGACGGGTGATGATTTTCGGTGGGTGGACAACAATTCTGCTCAACTCGGAAACTGATCTAAAGGTGCACCATAAATAAGGTAAGCAAAACCTGTTAAATCAAACTTTGCATATTGTTGTATAGTCTGTCTATTTTGATCAGTATTTCGAGTAAGTATGAATTCTTGTGTAAAATTATAATTTGCTGACTTGTCGAAAAGAACAGTGTAGTGAACATATGTAGAAACAAGCCGGCGACGGCCGGTGTGATATAATCATTGATGAGATATCAGTAAGGGATAGTTAATTACTATTCATTAAATCTGGCGCCCGAGGATAAATTGTAATTTTGTCCCGTGACCCGGTCAGCACAGTCTGATAGCTTTCAATGATGAGAGATCACTTTTAAGGCCTGGATAGTTCCGTTAGGGGTCAGGATAGATCAGTAAGGGGATAGTTAATTACTATTCATTAAATCTGGCGCCGAGGGATAAATTGTAATTTTGTCCCGTGAACCGGTCGAGGCTAGTCTGAAAAAATTCACTGATAGGGGTCGGACATGTGTAATAATTCTGATAGGGTCAGCTCGATAGGGATCAGGAATAGAGATCAGTAAGGGGATAGTTAATTACTATTCATTAAATCTGGCGCCGAGGGGAGAAATTGTAATTTTGTCCCGCGACCCGGTACGGCTCAGTCTGATAGAAATTCACTGATAAGGATCGGCTTTCAGGGGTCAGAGAGATAACGTGTATTAATTCTGATAGGGGTCAGTTCGATAGGGATCAGTAGGGGATAGAATTGGATTCTAGAGTTTAATTTTATCCAGTAAATCCGCTTAGTGCGGTCTGATAGGGGTCGATTAATAGAGGTCAGAGATATAACCTGTATTTGTATGTTTTGTCTTGTTTTGTCTATTTGTAACTGTTTATATTAAAATGTAAATGTATTAATTATCGCATTAAGATCATGGTGTTAGACAGAGAGAGAGAGAGATGAATTATAATAAGGTTATTGATAAACCAAAACTTCTATATTGTATGTACCTATGACTTTTGTGTTAAATGTATAATTAGGAACAAATGACTGATGTATAATTGAAATAATATCTGAATATAAATATTTGAATACGAGATTAATTAGTCGTAATAGATCCCTTGTTTATGCTCCACAAATGCTATACTGGGACCATTTGTTTTTTCTAATCTAAAACAGACAAAAGGAGAAGCTCCAGAGATAAGATGAGAGCACGTGCAGCAGTGTCTCTTTAATACATAGTGGTTATTAATCAACGATTGAGCGAAGTATATACTAACTATATTCAGATAAAAGGAGAATCCGAATAAACTACGATTAAATTCGATTGAATTAAATAAAATTACGATTAAAGCAAATTCGTAATGAACCCCAATACTCAAAGCTAGAGGAGTTTAATGAGTTCCCTAGAACAAAAAATAGAATGTAGATCAGGGTAAAGACAATGGAAGCACATGAAGAAAGTTTGGGAGGGATTAAAACTAAAATGGACACAGGAAGGTTATTTAGGAGAGACACGTATCACCAGTTCAACTAAAAACAATGGAATGTGGGTTAAGAGAGAAAGAGGCGAAAATAACAAAATTCACGTATTTAGAAAGAAGGGGTCAGATACGAAGGAGCAGATTAATAGAATCTAATTGAGGAAAACTTTGGGCGTTTAAATTAGTGCTATTTTCTGTTGCTTAGATGCGGAAGTAACAAATGCAGATAACTGAAAATTGGGTCTATTTGCGGAGAATCTCCATAAGCATTGGTGGTTCAGTGTTAGAATTCTCGCCTGCCACGTGAGGCAGGGTTCGGTTGAGATGTAAAGAGCAGTTATATATGTCTGAGTTTTGGTTTTAATTAAACTAATTGTTTTGCAGAAAGTTATAGTCACTAGTATTGGTATAAAGATATAAACTGAACGTTTTAAATAGTTTGTTTTGGTTCAAATTGAAAGACTAATTCCATTCAACTTAATATAAGAGCGGAGATTTTGATGCAAGACGATGTCTGTTCACTAAATGATTTGTTGGGAATAATACATTGGGAAAAGAGTCGTAATTAAAATGCTAATTCAAAGCGAGACAGTAGCTTAAATCAAATTAATTCTGAATAATAACGGGGAACAATTCGATAGATTTGTGTCCATCGAAATGTTTTTATAAGATTAGCGAAGATTGAGAGATGTTGATTGATGTTGTAAACTCTAATTCCAGGATTCAACAGATGTGATACATTAGGTTTTGGTTTATCGAACCCGAAATACTGTTGTTGCAGAGGCCAACCCATTATTTACAATGAGTTGAAAATCGTTGCGAAATGAGTCAAGATTGAGCGCTTGTTGATGACATCACTCGCGAGTTTCCGTCGCCACGGAAATGATGTCTTGCTAGAGAGGTGATGGAGAAAATGGTTAGTGTCGTGTAGAAGGAAATGCGGGCATTATTGTTGAGTTACTTTTCAGAAGTTGATAAAAATTTGAAATACATTTGCAAAGGGTATGTAAATACGTTAGGAAAGATGCTAAAAACTAGCAGCTGATTCGCTGGGTATCATTGATTTGTGGCGTTTATTTGGACTGTAATTAGGCATGAGAAAGAGATTGAATGTCTGAATCACTTAAAACATCGTGATAATGGATTCTGATGGTTATTGATTCTTGGTTTGATCGTTTAAGTAACACCAGTGAATTTGAGCACTGTTTCCATTATGTGGAACGGTGTCAGGGTATTAACCTCTTCAGTCGACCCTCTACTTTTTGAACATTCTGTTAAAAATCGCGCAACATTTCAGCGCCCTGCTACTCATGCCAGGAATATAGTATATGCATTTGCTTAGTCTGTGTGGATAGAAAACACTCAGACGTTTAAAAACTGGTTAAATCACTGCTGTGGCTTTACCAGAACGGCATTTACATCGAAAAGCACAGGAAAAACTGATCACTGAAAATGGGGAAAATATATCCATGCGCTACTTGAACCCATTGATAAACGTGAACCACAATTAATTGACTGAGGTTGCAGTACCTACAGCTTCCACAGGGTGTCTAGAGTCTTGTCATTTCCCTTCGAGTTTTTTCTTGGTCAAACACATACAGGACACCGTATCTAATCCGGTCTAGGACCGGATATTTTCAGTTGAGTTTCTAGCCGGACATTTTTCCAGACGGACAGCTAATGATCTTTACATCGCCTCCTGATGAATTTTATCGCTTATTAACGTTTACTAATACCTAAAGTTGCATTACAAACGTATTTCGAAGTGTTTTGTGAAAGTTTATCGTCGACTTTTTGAATTAAAAAAAATGACGTTACGTTTTGAAACGATGTTTTTTCGTTTATCACACAGTCTACATATAACGATATCTAGGCTTTATATGGACCGATTTAATCGAAATAAAGACCCAAATAGTGTTTATGGGACATCTAGGAGTGCCAACAAAGAAGATGGTGAAAGGTAATGAATGTTTTCTATTTTATTGTGCGGTTTGTGTAACGCCGAAATGCTAATTATTTTGTTTACGTCCCCTGTGGGTCTTTTGGGGTGTTGCATGCTATCAGATAATAGCTTCTCATGCTTTCGCCGAAAAGCATTTTAAAAATCTGACTTGTTGCCTGGATTCACAACGAGTGTAGCTTTAATTCGATACCCTGCATGTGTATTTTAATGAACTTTTGAGTTTTAACTAATACTATTAGCATTTAGCGTAGCGCATTTGCATTTCCAGAGCTCTAGTTGGGACGCAAGCGTTTATACTTCCTAAAGTTTGCATTACAAGCCGTATTTAGAAATTATTTTGTAGAGGATTTATCATCTGACTTACCAGATTTAAAAAAATGACGTTACGTTTGTAGCTGTTTTTTTAAATTATCACAAGTCTACCTCTTGTGATATCTTGGCTTCTTGCTGATTGATTCATCAGAAATAAAGACCAATAGTGTTTATGGGACATCTAAATTTTCAACTAAAGAAAGATGGTGAAGGTATTGACTGTTTTCCTATTTTTGTTAATGTGGTTTGCTTGCCTTGATACTATTCTTTTATTCGTCCCCTCTCGTGGCTTTTGTGTTGTAGTGTATTGGTGCATGCTATCAGATAATAGCTTCTAACCACACTTTGTGAAAAGCAGCGTTTTAAAAATCCTGACTTGTTGCCTGGATTCTAATGCGATTGTAGCTTTAATTGATACCCTGTGTGTATTTTAATGA